>NC_024328.1:17443101-17445783 GCF_000523025.1 Cynoglossus semilaevis
TAGCTTTTCACATGGTTTTAATTACTTATGGCATTTTGTGTACTTTGTAGACTTTGTCAGCGGAAGCAAACCATGTTGCCTTTCTTATTTAGTGTCAGAGAACCGCAGCCTTCTTTACAACGCCCACAATAGGGCTAAAGTGCCACCTGCTGTAAAACGAATGAAATGATTAGTTCAAGATTCGTTCACGACTCGTTCATCTTACTGTTCGAGAGTCAAAGATTCGAATCAATAAAAAGAGTCAGACATTTATTTCCAAGCACTGTAAAACATGTTATACCGTAATGCAATGCTATGACTCTCGTTTAAAGCCTCTACTACAACTACACATGTTAACTGAACACTCTGTACTGTATGAAGCAATGTTTCGTCACAACAAATGAAAACATGTCTTTGGGGCATAGGATGAAAAATAATTCACGGGTTTTGTGCTGTTTTTAAGTTAAACTTTTTTTCTTTTGTCAAACTTTATCTTTCTACTTTAAGTAACTCCTGACAGCAGTACATGTGAGACTAACCTTTGACCCTCAGTTTGGAAGATGACGTACTGTCCTGACTGAGCCAAAAGTTTAGAACAATATTGGTAAAATTAAATATACTAAACGTATTATAATATACATTATTATAATAATATACATGAAAATAAAGTTGCTCTGCGTATTACATATATTTAATATAAACATATAAACATCAAAATATATACTGGATCACCATTCAGATTGTTTGCGTTCTTGTAACTTCAAAGCGAGATCACCTGTTCCCTGATTGGATCCCTGCTCTTTTGGAGTTACATTAATGTCTTTGACTTTGTTATTAGAATAATAATAATAAAAACAACAACAATAATAATTAAAATAAATCATAATATAGGAAAAAATACACTTGTTTTATCACATTTAACATTTTTAATGATGCTCAAAGATCTTCTCCATCCATCCTTCCATTTTCATCCACTTATCCATTACCCGGTCATGGGGGCAGCAGTCGCCACCCAAATCACATTGCACCGTACCAACCCCCCTAAATTTTCCTGCAGGTGGTGAGTCCACTGGAAGGTACCAACCACCCTAACCGGGATTCGAATTTGCCCAGGAGGTGAACCTTTGTGTTCCACACCAATGACAGAGCCATTGCCTCTGGGCCAAAGTGCCACAGCTCTGGGCAAAAGTGCCACAGCTCAAAGATCTTCTATAGCACAAAATGAAGACACAGTACCACAATTCTAAACCCTTGAATCTGTGTTCCTGTGATGACATGTGGGGCAGCTTTGCCATTACCACCTGTTCTATAGAACCCGACTGAACAAGATGTGAACTGGACCGATGTTCAAGAGGAACCTGAGATTGAAAAAGGAGAAACCCGGAGATAAAGGTTATAAAAAGTACAATTTTCTCAGAGTGACTCATCATATAATTGGACACCCTCACAGACCACCAGGGTGAGCAGGGTGGATGTTTTCTTGATATGAGAAGATAACATGGCCACTTTGCCATGTGACAGTCCAGTAGCTGGTTGATAGCACATAGAGAGATTAAGATGACCCCAGAGGTTACAAGACTGGCAGTTTGCTGTGGATGGAGCCTCGGATTTCTAAGTTCAAAACAACATATACACACACGTCAACTCCACCCAAACTCACAGCTTCTCTGCCTGCTCTAACCAGACATTTTACTTTGGCATTGTGGTATACCCGATCAATAATCCTAATTGTTCTCTGCATGGGCTCAGACAGGACTAGTCCAACCTTGATCTGCAAACCTCCAATGGTGTAGTGATGGGCATTCCGGCTCTTTTTAGAGAACCGGCTCTTTTGGCTCGGCTCACTAAAAGGAGCCAACTCTTTCGGCTCCGAATCAGCTCTTCAGGTTGTTTTGTTGCTTTAATTAATTTATTATCAACAACAATATAAAATTATGCACAAAATGACTTACTAAACATTTAAAAAACGTGTTTTTATTTATATATGTTTATTATATAAATTCAACTTATAATTTTTTAAATTTTAAGCTTTTTCCTTTTAAACAAATTTAAAGTGAAACAACACAAAACACTGCAGACCACAATGATAAAATATAAATTAAAATGTGCAAAACAAAAAGAAAAAAATGAACACCCAGATCTTTAATTAAGGTAAAGGTTGGCATTTAGAAATACCAAGTGCCTCAGCTTTGAGGAGCTGATCCGGTTTCTTAAGTAATTATCTGCCCTGTTTTGGAGAAGATTCTCTCAGAGGGGACTGATGTTGCCACAATGCACAGTCTCTGTGTCATCACCTGGGTAAGACCTGGATAAATTGAAGCCTTGGTCTCCCACCAGCTCAGTGGGTCTGCACTTCTCTGGCAAAGGGGCTCATCAATGTAGGATCTCACTTCCAGTATTGCGTCTGCTGAGGGATTCCTTCTGGTAGTGTCTCTACTTGCTCGTTCTTCAAAGAACTTCAAAACAGCAGATACTTGTTGCTTCTTTTGTTCACCTTCTTCTGCCTCTTCTTTCTCTTGGTCCCCTGGCAGTGGAGTTGGTTGGCTGGATCTTGCTGCTGCTGCAGTTATCCTCTGAAGAGCTTCATCCACTGCTCTGTTGTCATTAAAGACCAGCTTCTTGAATCTTGGATCAAGAATGGTGATTTCAGAGAGAACAGCGTTATATTCCATTCTGAGGAACGTTCTGTCCATGGATGCACAG
>NC_024328.1:17445792-17447793 GCF_000523025.1 Cynoglossus semilaevis
TCTTTCCCTTTTCCTGTAGTTGCTCTGGTTTGGTGCTCAGCTGTCACTCTCTGCAGACCCTTGCACAGGATTAACATTTTGGAGACCGTGACATGGCTGAAAAAGAATAAACAACAAGTTTCAAAATGATGTTTTTTTTTTTTAATTCAGCAGTATATTTTTATTTATGATCATGTCTGATCTGCTTTCCATACCAGTTATGCAACAAGAACAAGAAGAACTACTACTACTACTATTACTACTACTACTAATAATACGTAATAATAATAATGCAATAACATTTGCACACTCACCTGTCTGCACTGATCTCTACAGTGACCTGCTCAAATGGCTCCAGAACAGTGCATGCCTCCTGTAGTACCTCCCATTCCTCTTGGCTCAGATGGTTGACCGGTGCATTGATAACCGCCAGGGTAGAGGTGACTGCATCCCTGAGGTCCAGAATGCGTTTTAGCATATGAAAGGTGGCGTTCCACCTTGTGATACATTCTTGTTTGAGCTTCAGCTCAGGCATGCCCATCTGTTGTTGGGTAGATTTGAGCTTGTGTGTGGCTGTTGTGCTCCTGTGGAAAAATCCCACTATCTCCTTGACTTTGTCCACAGCTGGCTTCATCACCTTCAAAACATCTCTTACAATCAGGTTAATTATGTGTGCAAGACACGGGTGGTGGGTCCATTTCAGGATTTTAATTGCTTTTGTTATGTTAGCTGCATTGTCAGTAACACAGCAAACCACTTTGTTTTCCACATCCCACTCTTTTGCCACTTTGAGTAGCTCTTCCGCTAAGTTCTCAGAAGTGTGTTTGTCACTGAACTCAAAACAATCACGAAGACAGGACACCATTTTATAATTTTCAATAAAGTGACATGTTACTGACAAGAAGGCTGTGGTGGTTTGGGATGTCCAGCTGTCAGTTGTTAGACAGACGGCTGTGGCGCTCTTAACCGTCTTTTGCAGTAATGCACGTTGTCTGTCATATAGGCCTGCGATTATTTTTTGGGAGAGTGTTTTCCTGCTTGGAATTGAATAGATTGGATTCAGTGTATGAATAAAATTCCTAAATCCTTTATCGTCCACAACTGAAAGTGGTTGGAAGTCAATTGCAATCATTTTTGCCAGTTCTTTATCAATTAAGTTCTGTCTTGCTGGTAAAACAGACTTATGCAAGAACTGTATATGTTATATGTTTATGTATATGTATGCTCACGCAATGCTGATGTATGTGTGTGTCTGTACATGAGTATGCATATTTAGATGTATATATGTGTGTAGGTATATATATATAGTGCATATATGTGGATGTGGGCATATGTACATGTGTATGTATATATGCATATATATAACATATACTGTGTATAAATATATTGCTAGTATCTATCTATCCATCTATCTATCCATCTATCCATCTATCCATCTATCCATCCATCCATCTATCTATCTATCTATCTATTACCAGTTACAAACCATGATATGATAAACAGTAGAAAAAACTGTCACCAGAAAGAATCAACACTGCTTGTAAATTGTCAGCCCCAACAATTATGAAACAACTAATGTCCTTCCTTGGCACATTTAATTATTGCAGACAATGGATTCCAAATTACTCCAAATTATCTGGACCGTTATATTCTTTACTTTCAGGTCCAATGAGTTCTGCACCAGCTAAAATCTGCATCAGCCACTAAAATCACATTACAATCTGATCATTTAAGGTGCATAGCTCAATTGAAAACGGCACTACAATCCGTAGTGTCTCTAAAATTACCTGACTATAGCAAACCCTTTAACCTTTACTGTGATTCAAAAGATGGACACGACTGCTGTGTTGACTCAAAAACACGGCCCATCACAACGACCATTGTGCTATTACTCCAAATGGCTGATAATGTGGCTGCAGGCCTACCGTGCACAGTGTGGTTCCGGGTAATTTATATATAATGAATATATATGAATAAAATTAAGGAAGAAATGTGATCTCGGGATAAGTATCTCTGCAGGAA
>NC_024328.1:17450479-17468551 GCF_000523025.1 Cynoglossus semilaevis
GTCTGAGCGTCGGCCTTGCCTGGGCGGCCGCAGTGGTGTTGAGCACCTTGCGATGTTAAAATCCCGGAGTTTATCGTCCAGTTGAGATGACAGTGGGACAAAGTCAGAGGCGAGATGTAGGAGTTCGGCGCCGTTGTAACGGATGACACATGACACTCCCACCCAGTAAAGAGTTAAACAGTTTAATTGCCCGGTGGACAAAAGAGTTTTTAAGTCTATTGGTCCTGCTCTTTGGAAGGAGGAGCCTGTCAATGAACAGACTCCTCTGATTGCTGATGACAGTGTGCAGTGGATGAGTGGCATTGCCCAAGATGGCGAGCAGTTTGCCAAGTGTTCTCTTTTCTGCCACTGTCACCAGAGGGTCCAGTTTGATGCCAACCACAGAGCTAGACTTCCTGATCAGCTTCTCCAATCTGTGTGAGTCCTTCTTTCATGTGCTGCTCCCCCAGCATACCACAGTGTATGAAATAACACTGGCATATACACTATATACGTAAAAGATGGGTTCTTAATGCAGATGTCTGCTCACTATATAGAGAAAAGAAAAAAATGACCCAGGAGAGAGGTAAAATGAGGCTGTGGCAACAAATGGTTGTCCTAGAAACAGCTGAGTCAGCCATCTGTAAGACAAAGGCTTGTTTAATGTGGGAATTAGCAATGTAACTTCAAAAAAACAATAATCAATCACAGAAACATTTATTAATACATGCTAATACATGCTTTCCAATTTGACTGCTGTTGAGCAGATCATCTTTTTCTAAGATACAGATTTCAGGTGTCGTTTTCCCCTAAAGTGACAAAACTGTGACCATGACAGTAGCCTGGCAGTAGCCGGTAGATGGTCGATTCGTTTTAATAACAAACGTCAAACAAAACAGGTCCAACAATAAAGCAAAATAAACGACTGGAGAAATATTCAAGGAAATCTCGTACAACAGTAGTTAATACGCAAATCCTGTCAAGAATAACTTCTGACTTCTCAAAAATAGCTTCTATTGCTTATATACTTGTGTGGGGGGAGTGGTTTTAGACTTCCCGGGTGTGTATTTAAATCTTGTAGGCCAATGGAGGAGAGAGGCTAGGCCTCTTGTGGCCAATCATATTATTGTTCTTGTTATCATGTGATGCAGTCGCCACTATGTGGCACTCTTGTTCCATGATTCAGCAGTGTTGGAAGAACCTTTTGTTGCGGAGTGGGGTGTTATCACAAGGGAAGTGGACGGAGCCACGGAAATGAATTTAGATAATCTAACAAGGGAAGTGGACGGAGCCACGGAAATGAATTTAGATAATCTAACAAGGGAAGTGGACGGAGCCACGGAAATGAATTTAGATAATCTAACAAGGGAAGTGGACGGAGCCACGGAAATGAATTTAGATAATCTAACAGGAATGAATTTAGATAATCTAACAGGAATGAATTTAGATAATCTAACAGGAATGAATTTAGATAATCTAACAGGAATGAATTTAGATAATCTAACAGGAATGAATTTAGATAATCTAACAGGAATGAATTTAGATAATCTAACAGGAATGAATTTAGATAATCTAACAAGGGAAGTGGACGGAGCCACGGAAATGAATTTAGATAATCTAACAGGAATGAATTTAGATAATCAAAATGGCAGACTGCCAGCTTGTCAAAAGCTTGTTTTGGAGCAGCTCGTCTGCTTCCTTGACATTTTTATTCATAAGCATTTCCACTAAGTGCTTTTTGCTGTTTGACAAGGCTAAGCTGAGGCCCATTTTCACCCTACTGTGTGAGCAGTTACCAGAATCAAAGCTATATCACAGTTCTCACAATGCCATTTCTCTGTTTTACCATAGCATGTCAGAGGCTCCAGCAATAACAGCTCTGTCATAGTGAGAAGATGCAAAAGTAGAAAACAGAAGAAGTAAAAGCAGAGGCGTTTGAGTTAAACAGGTCTGAAAACATTGCCTAAAATCCTAGAAAACATGTGGGATGTAAAACTACACCATTTTTTTTGTTTGTTTTCTTTTTTTCTGAGAACCAGATTATCGACATTATTACATGAATGTTTGAAGATAATGTGAAATTCACTCACCACAGACTGATTGATCACGATGGGAAGCCTTTTAAAAACAGTGTCCCTGAATTTTTTCAACATTAAAAATGTTCAGTACTCAAGTTGGTTTGAGACAGGGCTGACAGTTAGTGCTGTATACGTGCAAATCCTGAGACAACTGAAAATAAAAGGGACCAGCAGAAGGTATTTAAACTGCTGAGTTCTAAAGATACACTTAACGGGTCACTTGATTCACACTGTTTGTCACATTTCACCATCAGCCCAGTTAGCTCCGGTGTTAGCCCCATGTTAATTGTCACAGATTGCTTCAATACTAATTTCTGGAACTTTTAACAGGTGATCACGTTTGAGCACATAATGGTACATGATACATTTCTGTCACATTCGAATCGGGGAAACCATACGTGTCTGTCTGTCCCACGCATAATGGTCTGGGTGTAATTATCATTGGAACATGCAGTGATAGTTTCTGCCATTAATATTTTAGTTGAGTGCAATGTGTGTGAATTATTGTGAACATCATTGGTTCATAGACAACACTGTTGCTTCTCTGGCTGTCACACATGTCTTGCCAGATTATTAAAGTCTGCTTCTGTCTATATTGATTGGTACTGATGCCCTTGAGGGAGTCGGGGCTGTTTAGTGGTGTGACGGGCACAGTGAGTCACAAACACAGTGACAGGATGTCAAACACGTCTATAAAAACTCTCTCCCTGATGCTGCCGGAATTTATTTTACATCACATAAATATAGAGGTGAATTGACAACGTCTTCCACTGCATCTGCTTTTATATTTTCTCCTTAGGCCCAAACTATTATAACACACACTCACATACACACACACCCATATATATATATATATATATATATATATATATACACACACATATATATATATATATTTTACCATATGTTAAAAATGTTAAAATTTTTAATATGAATACGTTTGCAAATGAATTATCCCAGTTGACCTGTTCACATTGACAGCTATTATTTTGACATTATTTAGTTAGGAATTGTTTATTGTAATACACAGTAGGACAAAAAACTATTTGTCAACATATGTGGCACAAGTGGAGAAGTCAAAAAGTGATGTTTTATTTTATTTATTTATTTTTTGCTTATGTGCCATAGCACTCTCTAACCCTAATTGGCTTACACTGATATGTTAGCATAAACGTAACCTATAGTCATAATGGGTTCATAAAATGGGTAGTAACTTTACTCTGCATGGAAGGAACATTTACACATGAACAGTAAAGGAAAAGTGGAATTCTTCTTAACAATCAGTCAATAAGTCAATCCTGGAAGAAGAACCTGTCACAAAGCCAGTGGGAAATATGCCATTTGAGATACGAGTATCTCACTAGGAGCTGATAGAACAACTGATAGCTGCGATCTCTCCTTTAGCAAAAGCTAATAAAGTTAATGTATGAAGAGTGACATGATCATTGTTTGACATGTGGGTCCTGGTAGATGACGTTATTAAAGGACTCATACGTTCGACTTTATTGACTTTATTCCCACCCGTGTTATTAATAACTTACTTAATACTTACTTAATACTGAAATGTAGACTTTAACTATGTGGTCATCATTTAACATTTACTGCTTTATAACAGACATATGAAGAAAATGAGGCCAGCAGTGCAGTAGTTATGCAGCTGGGGGACAGTTTTTCCATAAGTGAATAATGACTGATTGCAGAAGCAGTGCAATCTGGTTAGGAATCTGTAACATAGCTTTCTATGTATCTGAATTACTCGGACATTACCTTCAGACTCACTGACTGCGTCCGTTTCAAACCATGCTCTTAAGTAGCCTACTATATACATGAAAGGATTACAAATGTTCCCTGATTGAGAACAAAACTTCAGATGAGTGCACACAGGAACAAAGGGAACAGAATAAACACTGTGTTTTCATAGAAAGAGTCAGAGGTGGTGCCAAGCTTCATGCTGGGGGAGCTCCCATAAGGAGAAGGTCTTGGCAGACACATTGTACCGGCAGAAGGTGTCCCAGACCTCTGTCTCTGCCCCCCTCTTCCCATCCTGACCTCTCTCTCTCTTACCCCACATTTCCCTTGTCTCAGAGACAAAAAACGAGAAGCAAAAGACAATGTGTAATCTGCTTACTAGTGCGTGCATTGACTGGTGTGTCGTGAATGAAAATCACGTGATGACAAAGACGGAATTTATAGTTGAATTCTTCCTTTATAAACAGATAGACAGAAAAGGGTTGATTAGAATACAAATGAAATAAAATTTTATTTTCCTTTCCTTCAATCATTTTAACTTTTAGAGAAATAACAACATTAGCAGGTATCAGGATTCTCATGATGTGCATTCTGATGTGTGTACTTTCTCAAACTGAAGCTTAACAATCCATGTACAGTATATTATTATAATGGCGAGAATATCACTTACAGATCCTAGTAAACATTTTACACCACGTGTTTATAGTTTTATGAGAGTCATACAAAATCCGTCAACAACTGTCAGGGGATTATGGACCACCTGGAGCAGAGTGAGCATATTACCAGCAGAGATTTCAGGTAGAAGTCCGTGTCAGTAAAGGAAATAAACTACACAACAGCGGGCCGAACCAGAGGCTGAGGAGGAAAGGAAAAATGTTTGTAGCAAATCAAAAAGCTAGCTTCTAGGACAACAGCGTCTACTATATTCAGCGTCTACAACTCTGCCACAACTGAACACAATGACTCAAAACATTTTTCTGTTTTCATGTAAATGGTCCATACAACATAGTACCATGTCCATATATTCTACAGTAGATGTAAGGGTTTAAAATATGGTTGTCCAATGCAGCACAAGTACCATCAATGTACTTGCAAATACCAAGTATCGTCACTGTTACTGTTAATGGACTGCACCGCAGTGTTATATCCTGTAGGTGGTACAGGTTTATGAGTAATGGTATGACCTTTAGTACATGTGTAAACTCAACCTACACTACAGTGAGGAGAGCAAACAAGAAATTATTTTAGGGCTTTTTTTTCTTCTCATCAAACAAAGACTATTCCAAGTCAAAATGGAAAAAGTAGATGTATTAAACAACATGTTTTCAAACAGACACAGTCAAAATATTGGCCATTAGGATAAAATAAAATAAATTAAAAAGAAAAAACAAGAATAGAATCTAAATGTATGCATAGTTAACCCGCCCAACAGAAGTTGAGCTGAACTTTAACATTGTTAGTGCATTTTAAAAGGAAAATTACAATGACAAAAAATAAACAAACAAACAAAAAAACAAAAAAACAACAACCCAGTGTTGTTAAATAACTCTCAACAGGTAAAGACTTGGTGAGGTGTAAACTTCCCGTCCGTCCACTATGTGGTTAAACAAAGAAGGGAAAGGGAAAGGGAAAGTGAACTACTTGTCATTGTGACACAACACATCACTGCACACAACCCATCACCAAAGTATACAGTGGGCAGCTTAAAGCCCCCAGGGAGCAGTGTGTAGGGACAATGCCATGCTCAGAGCACCTCAGTGGTGACTGGGCAGCGGGTGGACTCAAACCCAAAGCCTTCCAGACCCAGGTTCGCTTCCTTAACCACCAAGCCACCACTGCTGAGAAAAGACATTAACGCAGTGGTGTCCACACTTTTTCGGCCTCAGAGCTACTTTTCAAATGACTGGGTTAAAGTGATCTACCTACATTGAAAACTATAAATATATATTTTTATATATTATTGATTATTTACTACTTTGATTAAATGGCTGTAGTTGTATGGCACAATACCATTTTACTCAATACTTCGATGGTCCTTACTTTAGCCCTAATGATTAGCATCCATCCATCCATCCATCCATTTTCATCCGCTTATCCGTTACCGGGTCGCGGGGGCAGCAGTCGCCACCCAAATCACATTGCACCGTACCAAACCTTCCTGCGGGTGGTGAGTCCACTGGAATGATTAGCATCTTAAAATAGAATTAAATCTATTGTTTTTTTGTTGTTTCTTTAAATGTAATTGCTCAGGATCTACGAGCAATCTCTTTGAGATCTACTAGTAAATCCCGATCTACTTATTGGTCACCCCTGCATTAGCGTATTTAACTCTGTGGCGCAACATCAGATGCACTGTCGAAAAGTTTTTATCTTAAATGTAAATAAAATTTCACTAAAATTGTTGAATAACTAACATTGTCGACTAACTTAAATGAACCAGCCATTGATGCACTGAACTACACTAGAAAAACACAATAAACTGGCCAGCTATTGAAGTATGAGGATTGGAGTAATCATACACAATACCAATACTAGTATTGGTATCCCTCCATCCCAAATTTTAAAGGTTTTATATTTGCTCAAAAATTTAACAGTGTAGTCTTGAAACTAATTCTTAAATACCTTAAAATCATTGTTCAGTTTCATTGGTGGACCTATGCCTGTAAAAGTTAACACATGGTAATACTTAATTTATCCTTCAAAACCAGAATCTCAATCTTAACATCCAACCAGGTTTGGAAAACAAAACAAGAACAGATGTCCTGATGTCCCAATGAGCTCATCACACCTCTGAAGCATTTGTTCTGATAATTGTTCGCATAATTGCAACAGATTTAAACAGATTCAAGAGCATTAAACTGCTCTGTGCTTGCATGATTCACAGGACAAGCATTCATTGAAATGACACATTACATCCTGGGTTTTAAACACATTATTAAGAAATGACAATACTGCAGAAATGCCAGAGCGTTTTACTCAATGTGTATACCATAATCCCTCTCCTATCACGATTGGCTCAATAGTACAGCAAGTACGCATTGTATTAGCCAATAATATGCTGTGTACGATACTGTCTAGGTAAACAAAGCTACCAGCGATCATTTGCACCGTGCATCTATCTCAATTTCAAAATGAGAAACCACATTTTTAAAACCAAAAAAAAAAAAAAAAAGATTTGATTAACAACATTAATTGGTAGGAGATAATAGGAGATGAAAGCCTACATTTGTAGGAAGCCCATTTCAAATAAGTTGGTACACTTACTCCAAAGGCAGGTCCCTGGAGAGGGCTAAAAACAGGGCTTTAATAGCAATAATTGAGGCAGAAACAGGTAGGAGTAAAGAAAACAGGATCATGTACAAAAAAACACTAGGCACTGACAAAAAACATGCAGCGGCAGCTAGAGAAAAGAAAATGCTGGTGGTACCTCAGAGAGAAGAGAAGTGTCAGACAGGTAGGAGAAGTGACTGGCTTACCATATTTTTTGGACCACAAGACGCACCGCGTTATAAGGCGCACTATCAATGAACAGGAATATTTTAATACATAAAGTGCACTGGTGTTCTGAAGTTTTTTCCTACCTGAAGTTTTTTCCTACCCGTAGCGTAAATATATAGCCATATCTGACATTTGTGTTCAGGGTGGTAGAACATTATTATACACATTAAATCTCAATAAATACATGCTTCTGACCCTATTTAGAGTGGTAGCAAATTACTATAGACATGAAATTGCTATAAATATGTGCTTCTGACTCTATTCAGAGGTGTAGCATGTAATTGTGTGCTTGATTTGGTACATTATCTACATAATAACACATGTTCTTCTAAATACTAATAGCTTAATCTTCAAAGTAAACAAACATAAACTTGTAGCATAATAGTACCTTTAACACTAGAACCCCACAACTGCTGAAATCCATCTGTGTGTTGTGGTCCATGGTGTGCAGTGTCACATATTTGGATTCCTCTCTTGACCTGTACCTCAGGAAGTTTATATTACAGCATTAAAATTTTTGTTTTAAAACTTCTTTTCTCTCTTGAAAAAAATGTATCTATGCAAATTATTCTCTATATTACCACCAGTTCCTCAGAATCTTCTTGTTGTAGGCATCCTCATTTCCCATTGGGTCAATTACAGTGAGCAACTTTTCTGCCATGTTCACAACCTTAAGTAAAGTAATTGTGTATTACATATCAATAAACAGGCTGTATAAGGACTTCCTTTACTATGCTTAATGGTTACTCTACAGAGCCTTGCGCAGCCTGCTTAATTTGTTCCAGCCGAGACTTTATATATGTCCACATAACAAAAGAGAAACTCTGTCAAAGGACTGAGTCATCAGAAATCAAACATTTTGGAAACAGACCACAAGAATCCAATGTGCAGTAACATTCACATGACACAGCCAAACACTCTCTGCTGGGGACTTCATCTGTAACAGATAATATAGAAATATGTACGTATGTTAATAAAGATGAGTTAGGACCCTACATCAAAAGAAATAACTTACTTTCTTAATAGGTACATCACCTTATGGAGACTTTTAAACTTGCCACAATGGCACTGAGATAAAATATGGCTTCCTGATAAAATGTACATGATACAGTACATCCATATACCATGTCAAGTAACTTCCATTCAAAAGTAACACATACCTTGTGGGTGTGTCTCAGCCCACCTGTTCTATTGAGTGGTGTTTTTTCCAGGTTGACAAAGGTTGTTGTCCTTGAAGGAGTGTGTTTTGTCCTTGAGGTGTATGTGAACAGCTGAATCCTGTCCTGAGGAGTTGTCCCCCGTGTTGCCTAACCAACCTTGACCCTGACCTGGATGACTGATTGTGACTACATGAAAATGACAATAAATTGCAGTGTTAGCTATTCAAATTGCATTCAGACATGATCTCAAGCACGTGGTAAGTTGAAATAATTTGACTGTCAAACCGATGCATTGCATTCTTGTCATATAAACTATTAAAAATACAAGAAACTAACCTTGTTTAGTGGTCGGGTAGCAGAAAACTATGGCTTGTCTGAAGCGGCAAATTGGCCATACGCATGCGCAGTTAACTGGGGTAGGAAAACTATAGGTAGGAAAGAACTTCAGAACTTATAAGTTATAAGGCGTATTAAACAAAACAGTCAGCGAAACAATTAAGAGGAACAATCAAGCATGTCCGGATCACTCTTGTCCTTATCCGAGTCAGTCTCGTTGCTGTTAATTAGTTGTTCAGTGATGATTCTGGCCTTCCTGAAACATGTCAGACTGATACCTTAGCCCAGGCATCCACGATCTATAAGCAGATAGTGGCGTAACTCGCCCGGCGTTTCCTCCCTGTCTTGTTGAATGTGCGTTCACCTTCTGTCATCCAATGCCCTGTTAACACCAATATTTAGCGGTTGGAATTCTGGCAAGCCCCGAATTAGTTTGCTTCACTTGGACAAGTTGGACACCGGAGGACGCTGTTGTTGTTGTTGGCCCCTCCAGAGTCAGGCAGTTGTCACTATTTTTGTTCTGGGTGTAGTGATGTGTCCTTTGCGATCTTTTATATGACTCTTCAAAAGATTAGTTCACTTCGCCGTGAACTAATCTTTTGCTGTGAACGAATCTTTCACTGTGAATTAATATTTCACTGTGAACTAATCACTCTCTGTGAACTAATCTTTCGCCGTGAACTAATCTTTCGCCGTGAACAAATCACTCTTTTTGAACTAATCTTCCCTCTCTTACTCTGTGACACTTTACATCGTTCTCCTTCCCCTTTGTTCCCCCATCTATCATCTGTCCATGGCTTAATGTTTTTTTCTTTTGTTCTTTCTTATGGGAAAACATGATTCGAGATACGAGCTTGGTTCTGGAACATAACATGCTGATATCTCAAGGTAATACTGTATATGAAGATGCAATTGGTTTTCACTATACACTATTGTTTAACAGTATAGTTGAAATGTTAATTTAATATTCCTGTGTATGTTGTCTATACTGTGTATAATTTAGTCTAGAAACTAAAAAGATTACAGATAAGAAAATACAGCTAAACAATAAAAAATAGGGCAGCTATTTCTCAGGTTCTAGTATTACAGTTGTCAGGTCACAGCCAATAGAAAGCGTTAGTTAATGTCCAATAACAGTTCACGTGAAAGATGAGAAGTGTGGATTTTAGAGGATGTCTTGTCTAAGCTTTTGTGTGTGTGTGTCTTCAATGTTGTCCCACCAGCATCTTGTCAGATCTGTCTGAGCAGATGGCTTCTCCTTATGAAACTCTGATGACAGCAGAGTAATCTGAGTCAATAGAGAAAAGGCTGTCAGATTAACAACCAGGACCATTCAAGTGGAATATCAACACTGGTGCTCAGTGCTGAGCTGGAAGTCCCTGGTTATTACATTCTTCCGTTCAATTACAGATGTTTTGAAAAAACAAAATATTTCCTGTTCGAAACCACCTAATCTCTCTGTTTTAGTTTTTGTTGTTGAGAATTTCATCATAAAATGGGTTTGAAATGGAGTCATTGACCAATAATGTGAAAGACTGTCACAGCAGTGCATGTGATGACAATGAAGTCCCAAACATACTCACCGGGCGGCACGGCTTGGCTAGTTGGCCAACTAACAAATTGGTCACAATGGCCGTTATGAAAACCCTGGTCAGAGGTTACTGGGTCGTAGTACCCGTGGTGACTGTAGTCCAAAGATACACTGAGAATCCAGATGGGGCAGCAGTGGGGGGGGGAGGGGGGGGATGGGGAGAGAGCTGCCGTGTGTTGAGGTTAAAAGGTTCTGTTAGACAACTGGACGTGAATTTTCTAAAAGAAGACGTTTCCCCTCTCATCCAAGAGGCTTCTTCAGTTCTAACTGGTGGTGAGGAGTACAGCAAATATATACTTCGGGTGTGACACAGCATAAAGCTACTTCAGGTCCACCCTGTTGGGTGGGGCCTTGGGGACTGTGAAAGTGTAAACAGTCGTTAGGAGTCTGAAGGGATGTTGCGATCCTCATCAGAACGGTTTCAGTCACCTGCCTCTTTGTTGTGTGAAACTGAGGTGAAACTTTTGGGTATTGTTCCTAAAAGTGCTTTGTATGTGGGTGATAGGTTGTGTCTGAGTCAACCTCCTCTGTTGAGTGATGGTTTTTACAGGTTGACAAAAATGGCTTCTTTTACCCCTCTCTCAAACCATCTGTTTTCCCTGGCCAAAATGTGAACATTGTTGTCCTCAAAAGAGTGTGTTTTGTTCTTGATGTGTATGTGAACAGCTTCTGTCCTGAGAAGTTGGCCCTCCTGTGTTAGGCCATGCACCTGTGTAGCGATTGTTTAGTCTCCCCAATGTAACGCACCAGGTGGAGGGTATCCATCCGAGTCAGACAGGTACACTTCACCATCGATGCCTTGAGGGTGAAACTCGACCAGGTAGGAAAACAATTAACTATGCTGGCAGCACTCTGAAGGGACCCAGACATCACCATCCTTCCAGCAGACAAAGGTAGGTGCACAGTTTTAAACACAACAGATTACCACGCTAAAGTCAAAACTCTTCTCAGTAAATCCTTGAAGAAAGATCCCACCAACAGCTACAAAAAGAAGGTAATCAGCTGCCTCCAACAGCTGGAAAATGATAAAGCCATCAACAGACCCCTGTAACACCGGCTTTATCCAGGAGAAGCCATTCCCCGTATTTATGGTCTCCCCAAAATCCAAAAGGAAGTAGCTCCACTCAGACCCATCTTCATCAGCATCAATTCAGTCACTTATAACATCACCAAACACCTGGCCTTCATCCTTTATCCATTGGTTTGGGACACCTCACCACATAGCCAACTGACAGGACTTCACCAACAAGATAAGGGGCCTAAAACTGGACACAGATGAGACCATGGTCTCCTATGATGTCACATCACTTTTTACATGCATCCCCACCACAGAGGCAGTAGCAACAGTGAGGATGCGCTTACTACAAGATCATACCATACCGGTAAGAACTAACATGACTATTGACCACATTTGTGCCCTGCCTCAGCACCACTTGCTTCCAGTTCAATGAGTCCTTCTACAGACAGAAGCATGGCTGTGCTATGTGCTCTCCTGTGTCTACCATAGTGGCAAATCTCTACATGGTGGAAGTGGAGAGCCGAGCTCTACACTCGTATGTGGGAACGTCACCCAGCCACTGGTTCTGATATGTGGACGACACTTGGGTCAAAATCAAGGTCCATGAGGTCAACAACTTCACAGACCACATCAACACAGTGGACAGGCACATCAAGTTCACCAGTGAAGATGTTAAAAACAACAGTCTTGCATTCCTGGACTGTGCGGTTCCGATCTCAGAGGACAGACAACCCAACATAGGGGTGTACAGGAAACCAACCCATACAGGCGAGTATCTCTGTTTTGACTCACACTACCCACTGGAGCACAAATTAGGAGTCATCAGAAACCTACAGTGACGGGCAGACACTATTCCCACCACTAACAGAGGTAAGATGAAAGAACAGGGACACATTAGGACAGCTCTCAGGACCTGTGGCTATCCCAGATGGGTTTTTTTAAAACAAACAAAAAGAGGATATTTAACCAACACCAGATCCCCGTACACTTCAAACCTGGCAACACCTAAGACAAAAACAGGTTGATCCCAAAGACAAGACTCCAAGATACAAGTTGGACAATGTGGTTTATGCCATTCAGTGCAGTGAGGAGTGTACTGACCTGTATATCGGGGAGACTAAACAACCGCTACACAGGCGCTTGGCCCAACACAGGAGGGCCAACTCCTCAGGACTCAGCTCTTCACATACACCTCAAGGACAAGACACACTTCTTTGAGGACAACAATGTTCACATTTTGGCCAGGGAAGATAATGA
The DNA here is from genome assembly GCF_000523025.1 of Cynoglossus semilaevis. Lineage (NCBI taxonomy): Eukaryota > Metazoa > Chordata > Actinopteri > Pleuronectiformes > Cynoglossidae > Cynoglossus > Cynoglossus semilaevis. The sequence continues at coordinate 17,463,146 of NC_024328.1, forward strand.
TGGTTTGAGAGACGGGTAAAAGAAGCCATTTTGGTGAACCTGGACTCAGACACAACCTTTTGTTCACACATCACCCACATACATTCCTAAAAGCACTTTTAGGAACAATACCCAAAAGATTCACCTCCGTTTCACATAACAAAGAAGCAGGTGACCGAAACTGTTCTGACGAGGACCGCAACGACCCATCAGACTCTTAACTACTGTTTACACTTTCACTGCTGTACTCCCCACCACCAGTTAGAACTGAAGAAGCCTCTTGGATGAGAGGTGAAATGTCTTCTTTTAGAAAATTCACGTCCAGTTGCCTGACAGAACTTTTCAACCTTGACCATGACCTGGATGACTGAGAATCTTCATATACATAGTCTGTGTTCTACCACAATAGGACAGAGGGAGGGGGAAACATCTGAAACATCTAACCCCCTGAAAGCAGAATATAACAAAAGTTTTAAATAGAATTTTCTATGAAGGGTGTTGACTCAGCTAATATTGGTGTTCCCCTGGTCTTGACTGGTGGTTTGTCTCCAGCAAACCCATCAGCTCAGCTTTTATTTTTCAGTGATTACAGAAATGTATTATAAGTAAATACTTTCAAAAGCTATCCATTCTTTAAAATTCAATTTTGAGGTACAATTTCTAACACGTAGTATTGACATATTCACTTCTCCATACATTCGGCTCTTTAAGCACGTTGGTTTCCACAAAAAATAACATGTTTATACTCTTCCATTTTGATTTTTCAGCACACAAACCATTTACTACAGTTTTTTCTTTCTTCACTTCTGCTTCATTCACGCGAACTCTCACAATCTTTCATCTCCTTGGCTCCAGTTCTTGGGGACAGATGGTGTCATGGTGGCATCATTCAGGTAACACTAACTAGGACTGACAGAGCCTCTGAGGGCATACTGGGCTAGACTACACACACACACATAAACACACCTATAAATGCCTGACCTATTATGTTACTCAAGCTTACTGATGTTTCAGGTGTAAAATATGTGCATCTTAATTGAATCTCCCACATTTCTTTCTTTATTTTGTGTCAGTGTTCACTTATTAGTGTGTATTAAAAGTTTGTAAAAAATACATTTTTATTCATGAAATGGCAAAGCTCAAAGTGTTGCATTAGCTCAGGTAGCTAGCCCTCAAACTGTTAGCATATAACATATGGAAGCAGTTTAGCCTTGAGCTGCTGCACTAATTAAACACATCTTGCGAGTGTTGAGATAAAAATCCCTCTGGTCATAGTGAAGGTTACAGCCCAACTACATTTGGATAGAATATAAATCTGTTTGTAGGTTCAGGGTACTTTGCTTGATTGACATCTGTCCACCTGATTGGCTGGAATTAAGGTTTACCTGTTTGTTACATTATAGATGGCAAGGTTATTTTTAATACATTTTTATTGTTTTTATAAATTACATTTAATCATCCAAACTTTGCTGGCCTAATTGTAGAAGAAAAAAATCAATCGTATTATCGATGCTATGCTAAAGAAGTACGCTATTTGGTGTCTGAACTATTGTTTTAGTGATGTTTTCATTATGTGAATTTGTCTGCCTAGCTATAAAAGCAGACAACACAATTCAATAACACTTCGTGTGCTCACTTAAACTGTCCTTAAGTTTAAATAGTGCTTAACAATACTACAGATTAACTAACGTGTCCAAATGCCAGCCTTACTGTAGTGAACGTCTGCTTTGTTAACTCAGTTAAGAAAAAGATGCTACTAGTGAATTTATCACCGTGGGCAATGGTGTCTACAAAAGCGCGTTGGTTCTTATTCTTCTGAGATGAGCAGGTTTCTCTTTTCATCAGGGGTCCTAAAGAGAAAAAGTCCTGAACAGAGAGACTGAAATTGGGACTGACCCCCCAATTTAAAGGATGCGGAGGTCACTGATCGTGATGTATGTGGATTAACCGGAAGCAGTGGAATTATGGGAGTTAGAGTCCTTAAAAGGACTGTGGTAGTACCTACATATCCCCCTTTGATCTTAGGGACAGAGTCGTAACCCTGAGAGCACTAAGCTGTGCAGTCCATAAGTCCATAGTCATCCATATTGTCCATTTAGTCCTGTAAAATCTCATAAGAAGTTGAGTCCTGACAAACAGTTCAAGGCATGGGCATTTGGGCAACATTCAGGCTATAAGCATTTGGGCACACAACTCACTACCTGACTAACAAGTTAATGTACACCACAATTTAAAAATACCCATTAACTTAATTTCTTCAAACATTGGAAAAAAAAGGAATGAAGGAAAGGAAAGAAGTTTTAGTTGTCAGGGATTTGAAAGCATATGCTGATGGAAAGTTAAAGGTTTGTACACCTTTGTGTGTAGTGTATTAATGGATTTATGTCACCTATGCAGTTCCAGCAGTTATGAATCAGTCACTGAGGATAAATTCCAAAACAACCAGACTTATGTTAAGTCCTAAATTAAGCGTTTGCCTGGATTGGTAGTGGCAAAATTCCAGTCGCTTCTAGACTGTATTTTGCTGTTTTGGTCCTTTCAACGTAGTTACAGTTGAAGGATGTCACGGATCTCAAGATCATGACCAAGTTTTCCATATTGTACTTGTCAGTACCTAGGTGATTTAGGTTTCTATCACCTATCTAAATTGTGGCTCCCTTTTGGATCCTACAATACATTATTTAATTTGGGATTTAGACCTAGTAACTGTCATGCTGATGATTGGACATGAAGATGTCAGAGTGTCTATGTTCTTTGTTGTTATTGTGTTGATTGTTAGGGTTAATCCAAACTATCATCCACCTCCTTTTTGGAGTGAGGAATTCTAAAAGGTAAAGTTTGTTTTAATTGGTGTGTCCATTCTTTTTAAGAGGGGTCTGGTCTCTATTAAACAGGTCACTAATTTCAGCTAACTGAGCTTTTAAAAAAATCAAATTCGGAGTGGATCTCACTTAGTTCGTCTGAGTTACAGAAACAAAAATGCCATTTCTGCTCGATTTGCATAGCGCATAACATTGCAGACGTATCGTCAGTGTACTGCTCGTACTCTTCCTTCAAGTACTTATGAAGTCTTGTGTAGCTATCACGAACTTCTGGGGTTAGTGTCTCTATGAAAGCATGAAAACATTGCTGCAAGATGTCTTCCAGATTAGCCTGAGCTTTTCCCCACGCTGTGGCGTTTGACAAACCTACAAGGCATCGGTCAGTTTCCGCAGGTAATCATTAACATTGATGATTTTATCACCTGGATCAAAATGTTCAATGTCCTGCGCAAGCAGATCAATTTAACGTATACAAGGTTCACGGGCTGCCTTTCTATGTGACCTCCTTGATCTTTCTGAATATTCACTGTCTGTACTATTTACTGATTGTTCATGGTGCTCTCTACGTCTATGGTCCAGTTCATCCGCTGATGAATCAGGGATGTCATAAGACACCGTCTTGGGTGTGCCAAGGGATTTGGCTCTGGACGAGTGTGGTATGGCTCCAGCCTGGCTATCTGATAGAGTCATTTTGTAGCGGTCTAGGATGATATGGTGGGCTGTGTGCTTATGCCCAAGATGACTTTCAGCATCTTCTTCGGAATAGTCTTCCTGTTTTTAATTTTCCTGTGGCAGTGGAGGAGAGTGGGTACGTGTTGCTTTTGCTCGTTCTTGGTCATCGCAACACTTTTGGAGGATTTGCTCCTCGGCAGCCCTCTTGTCAGTCTTTCCAGCTCTCTGTAGCTTGCTGACACACTGAAAGAGACTGGTTAGTAAGCCTGAGTTCCCTTTTAAACTGTTGGTTAACCTGAGCTAGCTCGTCTCGGCTGTCTCTCAGCCTATCTGCCACTTCTTGAAGATGTTTCTCTAAAGTGGAGCAGGAATAGCTTACCTATTATTTCGTCTGCACTGAAGATGCATCTTGGGTCTCTGATCTGTTTTATAGTGGCATCTATGGAGGACCTGCATTCAGCCTGGCTCAAATTGGTCATGGTGGAGCTGGAGCTGAGAATTAAATCTGCGATGTGCGATCATCAAAGAGAGACACGTCTTTAGCGGTGTCTTTGCGGTATGAGGTGCGCAGAGATGCCATTTTAATTTAATTATTAAGTTTAATAATTAAATTTGGTAAAATAAAAACAAACCTAATCTCCTAGATCTAATAAAATTAGGTTTTAAGTATTAAAACAAACCTTGCAGTTACTAAGCAAACAGATCATTTGTCTATAGTTGAAACAAACAATCAAAGAAGCCAACAAAATAGTGATGTGTCGTTTGCGAGTGATTCGTTCAAAATGAACGAATCTTTCATATGACTCGTGACTCCCGTGTCATATGAAAGATTTGTTCATATTGAACTCACGAATCACTCACAAATCACTCACTGCGAACTAATCACTCACTGCGAACAAATCACTCTCTGCAAACTAATCTTTCACTGTGAACTAATCTTTCATTGCAAACGAATCATTCTCTGTGAACTAATCTTTCGCTATGAACGAATCACTCTCTGTTGAAAGATTCTTGCTGTGCGAGGTGTCTTCAGGCAAGGAGTGGAAGCAGCCGGTAGATGGTTGATTTATTTTAATAAAAAACGTCAAACAAAACAGGTCCAACAATAAAGCAAAATAAACGACTGGAGAAGTATTCAAGGAAATCTCGTACAACAGTTGTTAATACGCAAATCCTGTCAGGAATAACTTCTGACTTCTCAAGAATAACTTCTAAAGTATCGTTAGTTGTTTATGCTTATATACCTGTATCGGGAGTGGTTTTCGACTTCCCGGGTGTGTGTTTAAATGTTGTAGGCCAATGGAAGAGAGAGGCTAGGCCTCTTGTGGCCAATCATATTATTGTTCTTGTATTATGTGATGCCTGCAGTCGCCACTATGTGGCACTGCTCTTCCATGATTCAGCAGTGTTTGAAGAACCTTTTGTTGCTCAGTGGGGGGTTATCACAAGGGAAGTGGACCGGCCATAAAGTCCAGTCAACCACAGGTGGTCATGTAGATCAAAAGGAATGGATGGCTTTGGGGTTCCCTGTGAGAAGGTAGATTGGGAGATTTCCCATTGTTCCCAGGAATTAGAGGTATTTTAGAAAGTTGGTGTGAAGAGAATTTGGGGAAAATCTCTTTGAATGTGTGGGGCTATGTGACTGTGTGTGCTCAGGAAACTCTTTTGGTGTCTTAGCACCTTCCTGCTGCAGACCCAACCAAATGTGAAAAACCGAAATCTAACAATTCGCCCGTCTGATCATAAATCAAACATTAATGATCATCACTTTCATTGATCGTATAGTGGTTTGTACATTTTTAAATCATCCTTGATCGTATAGTGGTTTGTAAAATCTTCCTTAATCACAGGCAGGGGCGAAACCCTGTGGGAGAAATTCCCCTGCTGCCCTGATGACCCGACAGCGGCACTTGCTCTACAAGCTGTGAATATG
>NC_024328.1:17471307-17476759 GCF_000523025.1 Cynoglossus semilaevis
TTCACTTGCAGCAATAACTTTCAGGTTCTTTTATCTGCGCAACAAAAATTGAAGAAACTCACTGCTCAAGATGAACGATCCACTTCTGAAGGCGAGATCCGGGTCACGGCACCAAATTGAAAGATTCTTGCTGTGCGAGGTGTCTTCAGGCAAGGAGTGGACGCAGCCGGTAGATGGTCGATTTGTTTTAATAGCAAACGTCAAACAAAACAGGTCCAATAATAAAGCAAAATAAACGACTGGAGAAGTATTCAAGGAAATCTCGTACAACAGTTGTTAATACGCAAATCCTGTCAGGAATAACTTCTGACTTCTCAAGAATAACTTCTAAAATCGTTAATTGTTTAGGCTTATATACCTGTATCGGAGTGGTTTTCGACTTCCCGGGTGTGTGTTTAATCTTGTAGGCCAATGGAAGAGAGAGGCTAGGCCTCTTGTGGCCAATCATATTATTGTTCTTGTTATCATGTGATGCCTGCAGTCGCCACTATGTGGCACTCTTGTTCCATGATTCAGCAGTGTTGGAAGAATCTTTTGTTGCTCAGTGGGGGGATTTCACAAGGGAAGTGGACCGAGCCATAAAGTCCAGTCAACCACAGGTGGTCATGTAGATCAAAAGGAATGGATGGCATCGGGGTTCCCTGTGAGAAGGTAGATTGGGAGATCTCCCATTGTTGTGTGAAGATCTCCCATTGTTTCCAGGCAGCAGAGGTGTTCTTAGGGGGTTGGTGTGAAGAGAATCTGGGGAAATTCTCTTTGAATGTGTGGGGCTATGTGACTGTGTGTGCTCGGGAAAGCCTTTTGGTGTCTTGGTGCAGACCCAACCAAATGTGAAAAACCACTGGAAACCACTGAAATCTAACAGCAGGGACCTGTTTGCTGTCATACGACCCAAGGTGAGTCAATGACAAGATTTGTAGACTAAAAACAAACATTCATACATACTTCTTTAAAATAATCATGACTATGGAAAGCATCAATGTTATGCAAAAACGAATCATCCCCTGTGAACTAATTTTTCACTGTGAACTAATCTTTCACCGTGAATAATCTTTTGTTGTGAACTAATCTTTAACCGTGAACTAATCTTTTGCTCTGAACTAATCTTTCGCCCTAGACTAATCGTTTCATTTGTCATGTGACAGAGAGCTCGGGTCTCTTTTGCGCTCATTAATCTTCACATTGTGGTGTGTTTTTCTTTCTTACGTTTTCACATGGTGTTAATTGCTTATGGCATTTTGTGTACTTTGTAGACTTTGTCAGCGGAGGCAAACCATGTTGCCTTCAGTATTTAGTGTCGGAGAACCGCAGCCTTCTTTACAACGCCCACAATAGGGCTAAAGCGCCACATGCTGTAAAACAAATGAAATGATTAGTTCAAGATTCGTTCACGACTCGTTCATTTTACTGTTCGAGAGTCAAAGATTCGAATCAATAAAAAGAGTCGCTCTTCCCATCACTACAACAAAACCAATTTGTCTCCCACGGGGCACCATTAATATGTAGGTGCAATGGGTCGAGTTCTGCATATGAGCACTCAGTGTTATTAACCGGTCCCAAATGAATAACACAATCAGTCGCATTAAAGTTATCTTTAATTATTATATCATCCTACAAATGTAGCAATAATGTATTACTTAAAGTATTACATATATACTACAATCAATAGTATTCAATAACAATTAAATATCTGAAAGATTTTCTGGAGTTCTTGGCAAATTGGGTGGCTTCAATGAATGAAATGACAATGCAGACAGATACAGTTAACAAGTAATCTAATTTATTAATACAAGACTGTTAAGTTAATAACGGTGATTGAACTCATAAACAATGATCACAACAACAAAACAAGGCATAAATGTGTATAGGTGTGTGTATGTGTACGTGTGTATGTATGTAAGAGGGAAGAAGAGAGAAAAAGGGAGAGACGTTATCTTCTCACTGGGGAGCAAGTGACTGAGCTCGCGAGGCGTGGTCACGTGCGCGGTCAGCAACGTGCACACGCTCACAGAGGTGTGAAAAGGGTGCACACTCCTCGTAAGTCCCCAAAGTCTCTCCCTTTTTCCCTTTTTCTCTCCCTTCTTCCCTCTTACATATATACACACGTACACATAGACATTCTCTGTCGGCTTGATGTGGTCTGGTGATATCTGACAGTGTCAAGTGTCAGTTATTACATCAAAAATGTATAATGATGACTCATGGATGAAAAAAAAATTTCTACACAATTTTATCAATTACCTTACATTTAATTGGGTTGTATGCTGTCTCTGAACCAATATGAGGACATTTGACACCCCTTGTTTGGAGAAATATCACACTACAGAAGCAATGTAGTTGTGATCACAAAGTACAGTAAAAAAAGAAAACTCAGACAGACTGTTTCTATTGTTGTTAGATGTCAACAACTACAGTTGTTAGAAATTATCAAAACAAAAAAAGTTAGCAATGAATAATTGCTCTGAAATGTGATTATAGTCCAAAAATAAATAAAAGGGCCAATGGAATAATTGTGCGAAACAAAGAAAAAATTGTGTGTGGTGCTATTAAAGCAACTGACTTGGAAAAATTTGGGCTTCTAGACCCCTGATGGCCAACCAAAAAGTACGAAACATAGAACCTTCCCCTGTGTTTTATCTTTATCACTTTATCACTTGTAAGTTAAGGGTGTAACTGGTCATGAGGTCAAGCATTTTGCAGGAGCACAGGGAGGTAAAATGGATTTTGGTAGGGTTAACATCAGGAGGACATTTTTCCTTAACAGCTCTTTACCTAATAATTGACATCAGGGACAATTCACTGACCAAAAGCAAAAAGGATGTGATATGGTCAGAAAGATATGGATCACAATGCAGGGGGAAATAATCGTTCAAAACAAAGCTAAAATCCAATAAGGGCTGGTTATTTCATGTATTCCTTCATAAGCTAAATCTGTGAGTGTCAGTCAAACATCATAGTCTGTGTACTTTTTACTTCCCTGATATAAGACAAACCAAGGGGAAAAACAAGAAAAATGAATGTTTAAATCTGCACACCAGCCCTTCTCCTCTCCAGAGATTAACACTTCAAAGGTAGCAAAGAAAAGCTAAGCCTGAGTGGAACTCTGTCAATCACTGACCCTCTGACTCAACAAAAGTACTGCAGGCCCATAACAACAATAATTATAAGAAACAAGGGGATAATCAGCAGAGCAATTGTGTCAATCATTTCTTTCGGTCTCCTGTTCCATCTCCCAGCTGTAAATGGTGACATGTTCTTAATAACACACTTTTAAAGGACAAAAAGATCAGCGCAATTTTCCATCGCTCACATCTGTCTTTTGTCCTGTCGCTTGTAAGTTGCAAATAATAAAAAAAAAAGCCGAGAGTACAAAGAAGGAAGGGGGATCTGATGTGTGTACAAGTAAAACACATGAAGGGTTTAGTTTTTACATGAAAGGTGAGACAAAATCATGTATAATAGAGGCTAGAACGATGGGTTAACTATATCTTGCAAAATTCACACACTAAAATATTTGAAAAGAATTCACAGGTCATTAAAAGTGCGTGGCAGACAAAGAGATTAAGAGAAAAGCAGATGAGGTAAGAGGACTGAGTGTTCAGGAGGATTCAGCTTAATGAAAGAAAAACCAAATATAAAGCTGTGTGAGAACACAAGGCAATGTCAGCATTTTTTCCGTAAAGTTTCCGTAAGCTTTTGTAGTGTTTAGAAATAGCATGTTCTCCGTCCAACAAGGCACTCCACATTTTATGTTTCCTGAACATAAATTAGAGAACCAAGAATTGAACTTGAAGTTGACACACTTTTTGACCAACTTAAATTTGTTGTTTAGGGATCCATTCCTGAAAGTTTTATCCTCAACACAGACAAGGACACACAATGATCCTTCAAATATGGATGTTATAAATGTGTCCACCAAAGACCAAGATTCTGGTCGAAACCCCTTTGTAGGTAAATAACGGTAGCACCTTTGTACAGCTATTATACTGAATGTTAGGCCATTGTAAGTGTTTATAGACATTAGTATCGTATTTTTTGGACTAAAAGACGCACTTAAATCAATTAATCCTTTCTCAAGTTTCTCAAAAATCGACAGTGTGTTATAACCTGTTGCGCCTTACGTATTACTTCTGGTTGTGCTTACTGACCTCGAACCGATCTTATAAAGCCAAACCACACAGCGTATCACACATGATGGTACAGAACTGAAGCACAGTGGGAGCCAACAATGACCTTTAACTCTGTTGTCACAATTAAAAGATGCTCAAAAACAACTGTTACAGTATAGTTGTGTAACTCAAATCCGCGTCGCTTCATGCCTCCCAACAACCGGAGACTCTACGTTGTGTTTTTTATTGTCGATGTATGATGCGATGCAGGACAACTCAGACGCATGGCTGTCGATTGTTTCGTGGTCAAAAACTCTTGTTTATTTATCCTTTTTTATCCATACAGACAAAACACCACAGAATTCCAACCGCTAAGAATTGGTGTTAACAGGGCTTTCAAATTTAACAGTGAGCTGCGTGGGAGTATTGGATGACAGAAGGCGAACACATTCATCAAGACAGGAAGCCAACGAGTTATGCCAGTTGGACCGTGGATGCCTGCGCTAAGATTCGGATAATGACGTGAGGGATCTTGTTTGTTCCGCTTAATTGTTTCGCTAACAGTTTTGTTCCGCTTAATTGTTTCGCTAACAGTTTTGTTCCGCTTAATTGTTTCGCTAACAGTTTTGTTCCGCTTAATTGTTTCGCTAACAGTTTTGTTCCGCTTAATTGTTTCGCTAACACTTTTGTTTCGCTTAATGTGCTTTATAATCCGGTGTGCCTTATGGTCCGAAAAATATGGGATATTCCCGCATCACCACTTAGTACTATGGCCACATAAAGAGTGAAAAAAAAAAAAATTAAACTTGTGTATTCCTGAGAAAAACACCTTAATTTATGAGAATATATTTTTATGAATAGTACATATGTATGTAACCACGTGTGTATTGGAATGAGAAACGTAGAGCACCTTATTAAGTTAAACTTAACGTGAACTTATGATTTTATTCTCGTGAACTTACAACTTCATTCACTTGAACTCACGACTTTATGCTCTTATACCTTATTCAGGCAAAGTAGTTCAATTAATACTCAGTAATCAACCTCAACATGTCCCTAATACTCATATAATTTATCACTGCAATAACTGAGGGAATGTTAGCCTTGATGAAACTCAAGATTCCTCTCCTCTACAGCCTCCTTCCCTTTGTCATCGCCACTGTATAGATCACATTAATGTTAGTGGTTACACTGGCTGCCACTGTCATTCATCTGAGACAGAATTACACAAGCCATTTACCACCCAGTCTCCATGATGGACAGCAGGGCCCGCAGCCAAAGCAGCCCGGCCTGATCGCTCTGTTTTTCCTCCATGACAAATGTCATCAAAAAGACATATGATA
>NC_024328.1:17476764-17487402 GCF_000523025.1 Cynoglossus semilaevis
TCCCTACACTTTTAAATGAGAATATGTTTGTGATAGAAGCAAGACCAATATCACAGACACAACTACTGGGTGGCTATGTTTTGGACAAATTTCCTCCTGATTATTCCTGTAAGATAAAACATTTTCACCCCACCCAGCCTCCCCCACTCGTGTCCACAGTGGTCTGGGTGGTTTTTTACATTGTAGTTGATCAGTAGTCAGAGGAAGGTAGTGTCCTGCTGCGACACTTTATTTGTGAGTGCTTGTCAGAGAGCCAGGGTGTTTGCTATTCATTATGTGAACTGAAGGGAAATTTCCAGACTGCGTAATGGAAGTGTCAGTGTCACGTTCAGCATGTCTGCCTCTCTATGGCATACCATTCAGTAAATTAATCTAGCAGTGCCCCAATCGGGGCAGAGCTACGCCAGCTTCCACCGACCAGGCTGCACAGGAGATCCCCATAAAACAGCCCCTGCATATGTCATGGTTATATTTGTAACCCAAGTATTACAAAAGAAAACAGTGAATGCTGTGTAATAGAAAATGTAATGAATACGTTAAAGAGAATAAGAACAGATTACAGTCATAAAATCGTTAACGATCTAAGCTCACTGAATCACTGGGGGATTCAGAGTAATGTAATGATAATTTAAGGGTGATAAAAATGTTATAATTCGTTATAAATACTTGTTTGGAAATATATTATTTCTATACGTTATTATTTGATATCATTGTCCATTGTGCTGACGATCATTATTTACGTTTTCCAGAAAGAGAAATAGCAACAGTAATGCAAAGAGTGATTTATGTTAACTTTTATTTGAAGATATTTTGTTTGATAGCTGTCATATGATGTACTGTACTGGGTTGTCTTTAAACTATTGGTTTGTTCACAGGTTCCTTGTCGACTTGCGAAAAATGTGTTGTTCTATACTAGATTGTTCATTCTTTCTTCCGCGTGGCAAGTGAAGTGTGGTGCATAAGGAAAAGAAAAAAAAATAGAGAGAAAAGGGGAGAAGAGAAGCAGAGAGAAAGAGTGAATAAAGAGTGAATAAATAAAGACTTTTATATTGAAGCTGCTTGTCTCACATTGCTGTTATTTTTTAAAATACTTTTTACACCCCGCTACGTGGGCACAACATACAGGAGTCTTGCCGGTGGTGGTAGCAGGCGTAGCTCCGCCCCGATAAGAGTAGTTTGTTCAAATAGGCTTCGGATTTTTGTTCAGAGTTTCTGAATATATATTTTTATATATATTTATATTTATATTTATATTTATATATATATATTTTCAGGATATTTGTATATATATTCATACTTTTTATATATATATTCAGACTTTGTGTATATATATTCAGACTTTCTGTATATATATTCAGGGTTTTTGTATATATATTCTGACTTTTTCTATATATATTCAAAAATTAATTTCCTGAAAGGCATGCCATAATATATATACATATGCATATATGTGTATGTATATATACATATATGTGTATGTATATATGTATATGTACAGTATATATACAAATATATTGATCCTTTTACAAACGTTCATAATGAAATACATTACGGTTTCTGTTGTTGGAATTTGATACAAGTGAATGCACCTGAAACCATATCATCACAGGTAGCCTGACTTTTTTGGCATAGAATATGTGGGTGAGCCCAAAACAGTTAAAGTGAAGAAGTTCAACAGAGGAAACATTTCATTTTGCACACCGGAAGGCAAGTTGGCAAAACTGCTGAACAGGCAATGGTGAGGTAGAAAATAACAGCAGTCTCTGGAAAAAAAAAAAAAAAGTTGATGTCTTACACATGCTCCAAAATGGAGCTGTGGGATTACGTGTTTATATGAGAGATGGTAAAGGCATGCATGTGTTTGGGTACATACATATGGGTGTGTTACATATGTGTGTGTGTGCATTTATGGCTGCCAGACAGATTTAGAGCCATCCAAAAAATGATTTATAGAGACAATTTAAGCCTGCTGTCCACGCACCTCATTCAGCCTAACATGATGATGTGTGTGTGGTGGAAGTTGGAATCTGCAGAAGTTGAGACACATTTACCAAACTGATCACTGCTGTCACTCATTGACATCAGTGTTGTTTCCAGCTGAGGTATAGATCATACACAGATTTCGGTGTAATATAAACAGTATGAGAGTGTGATGTCAGAGTGAATTAATTAACATTAATTAATAATACATTATAATGACGTTATAATACGTTAATAACGTTAATCAAGTTGAATCATTTATGGAATCAGTCACATGAAAAATTTAAATGCATTTCAATGCACAGGCAGAATTATGCACACTGTATATAGCAAAACTCCACAGTCTATTGACTCGTTCTTGCTCTCATACATAGTCTATTCATATGTTTGTATTTGCACACACCCAGGGGTAAAATATTTCACCTCAAAAACATCTCAACGCATGTGTATGTGCATGTGTATGTGTATGTGTATGTGTATGTGAATGTGAAACTTCAATTTGGAGTCAGTTTCCTGGTGTGCTATAATAGAGCTTTATAATTAATCATGATTACATTTGATTAATTATGATTGAACAATCACAATTACAGCTACTCTGTGATTAATCAGATTAAAACTTTTAGTCTTAAGTGGTGGAGGAATATCTAAAGCAGTGTGTCAAACTCATTTTGGTTCACATGCAGATAGTTGGAGTCAGAGTAGAAGATACAGAGAACAGGGAGAGATGAAAATCAATGATTCACTGTGGCAGGGACAATGCCGAAAGAAAAAGAAGATTAGATATCAATTATTATTGTATTTATATTTAATGAAATATAATTTTACAGAAAATATCCTGAACATGAAGTGTTCTTCAAGCAGGACAGATTGAACACCCCAGTGTGCTGGTTTTGGCCCATGGGCAATATGTTTGACACTCCTGGTGTAAAATAATGTGAGAAGCTATGTCTGTTTAAAGGTAAACCACACCGGCTTGTCCATCTGCAATGTCTTCTCACAAATAATTAAAATGGTGCATTACTGTCAAATACTGTGTCTTTATTTTGCATTATTTTGAAAATAATGAAATGATTCATGAAAACCATTAACCAACAGTTAAGAACAATGAAATACGACGATATTGTACTGAAGTCATGAACTGATTCAGAAGCAGCCTGGAAACCTTCTGCAACCAGACAAATTTCAGGCCTATATTTAAAATATAGCATCACTCTGTTCTAACTTCACAAGTTTTAACACAATACTTTTTCAATTCAAGGATAAATGTTTTATTTATTTCCTGAATATTCAACTCCACTCCACCAACCACCATCTGTCATACTGCACACCAATTCAGTGGAGATCTGTCTGTGCTGTAGCCACAGTATCAGTTGGTGAGTCTTACCTGGAAAGTTCTGGAAAGTCACAACAGAATATTGACAAAACGTCTGGAACAAATCCTCACAAGGGCTTCAAGAGTCTTCAGAACAAGTATCTGTTTGCTCAGCTCTCTCACAGCTTCTGCCTCCCTCGCCACACACGGATGTATTTGCTTCTTGGCAAACTGTTTTTTTGTCTTAGGTTTGGTCTGTCACATGATTAGGAGTAATGCATTCAGGAGTTTTTAGAAAGAAAGAACTTATTTATGGATATAGAAAAAAAACACCAGGTTAAGATTGAAGTTTTGGACCAGATTATTACATTTTTTATTAGAATTATAAATAATAAGTGTTAATAAAATGTAGGGTTGAATAATTATCCACAACCAAACAACTACAGAGTAGCTGCCTAACATAAGTATTTTCTTTCATTTAACATTTAGATATAAAAAGTAAATCATAAGGCTCTATAACATAAAGCTTTATAATTTACCTACAGTATTTATCTTTTATCATCTAATTGCTGTGTACAACTTCTGGGTTAGGGTTTTATGATCAGTTTAAAAGTTTTAAAATTACTTTAAAATCATAGAAAATGAAAACATGATAAACTTAAGGAAAAATCTAATCAAGCTGTTTTCAGTCACTGGGTGATTTTAAATAAGTGACCAGTAGCAAAATAGTTGTAATTTAGTTTTTTTTTGTTTGGAAATTTTGCTCTCAGAATTTTTTGAACTGCCCTTGTGGCTTCTGTGTCTTCAAATTGTACCATTACATGTGTCGGCAAGTGTGTGCATGTAGCCGTGTGTACATCTGAGGAGAATGAACATGCCCTTTGGGATTATCTCTGCCAGTTGAATGGACAATGTCCAAGATGATGAATTGAAAGTTCAGAAAAAAATATCTGTTGGACTTTGAAAGCCACAGAAGGAGAAAATTGGCAACATTGTCTAAGGCAGAATTCTTCACAGCCACCATTTATCATCTGGAGATAAAAGGTAAGATGGGAAGACATACGCCGGTGTGTACGTGTGTGCGTGTGTGTGTCGTGTTCTTAGGCAATAAAGTTCTCTCTTTTATCATTAATCCCTTCAGTTTATTTTAAGGTGAGTTATTTACAGCGAATCGAAAGCAGCCATTTGTTGAACTGTATTAACAACTCCGTGCTAATGCCACTTTTCACAGCAGGGACTCATTCTTTTCTTTCTGGTCTCGTCTCTCATTTGTTTACAATTAGGTATACAATTGTGTTCACTGATCTATGTAGCATGTTTTTTTTTATATTCTCTCTATCCTTTTTTTTGGAGGTACGTTACGTCTGGGCTTCTGCGTATTAGAGGCACTGTGTGTTTTTGTGTGTGTTTACTGGAGTGGGTAGCTTTTCTGCTTTGCTGACAAACATTTAGTGACAGTCTCACAGCAGGTGGTTCATTACATGGCCTGTAATTGGACGGACTTGACTTGCTCCTGCTCCTAATTACAGATACATATTGATTTCAGTCTGGCTTGAAAACAATTGTTTTATAGCAACAAAATATCTGATTGTTTTTTTTTTAGTTTTCTGTAATGGTAGTTTAAAAAAACCAAAAAGAGTCAAATCATTTGATTTTAGTTAGGAAGTAGCACGCTCTATTCCAAGCTTAAGATGATCTGTTAGATAGTGTTTCTCAGGATGTGTCTGAAAAGAACTGATAACTCTTGGTACTGTTAATTATTTTATTTATTTATTTTTTTAAACCAGGCATTCAGAAGACGTCTGTGTCTACTGGAGGGGGTCAGAGGCTCTTTCTGAACAGTAACAGTAGCATCAGAAATAACCATATGTATAGATTTGTGTTTTATATCAAGGAACTTATGTTTCTGTTTTGGACGGTAACATTTTCTAACAAGTTATTTTGCACAAACTTTGGAAGATTCACAAGGACTCTTTCAAAATGTCTGAGTTTAAGTGAGTGTTTAGCAGCTCCGGTCTGCAATGATGGCCAGGTCTTTACATGCAAAGATTAGAACAAGAAACATAAGAACATTATTTTATTATAATTTAGTTATTTATCACATTTACACTTAATAAACATTTTAGTGTAGCAGCTCCTTCCATAATCAGGGTTTTCACAGTTAGTCACTGATTTATTTTTCCAAAGATACAGAAGCAGAGACTTCTTTCTTTCTTTTTTTTTGTAACTTTGTATTTTTTCCATGTGATAGTAAGCTATAAGCTTTCACATGACCCAGATTCAGTTGCTGGTAAGAGTACGTAAGAGCAACAAGGTGCAGAAGTCAAAAAAATCTGGAAGACTTACAGGCAATACATTCTATAAGCCTTTTATTGACAATAAGAAAGTATGCTATGATATACCAAAAATAATTTATAGCTCAGGCCACTACAGATAAAATATTTAAATATTATACATTGGGTGTGTATCATGATAGAAACCAAGAGCTGTTATGAAGCCATTGGAAACATTTGTCACAGAGAAGATGATGGTGGTGCAGTTTTCAAAAGGAGCCAGGTTTCAGCCCCATGGACAGCAATAGCAGTCAGCAGTGGTGAGGGGCTCTTAAAGATAACAGTAACAACATTTAATATGTATTACTCCAACCCCTCATGCTGTCATAGTTTACCATATGAGACATACAAGGAGGTCCACCTAGAGTTGTTTTTTTTTTCAAACAAGTACCATGACTGGACCACCTATCAGACAGATAAGGGGAGATGCTGAGAGATGCTATGATGCATGAGCCAATCAGTGAGGAACATGAGAGCATGCTCAATTAGCCAATAGTACAGATAGTACGCATTGTATTAGCCAATAGTATGCTGTGTACGATCTTGTCTTTCGTATGTACAATTATTTTATAATGTATTTTAATTTAGTTTTTGCTTTATTTTGCAATATAGCAAAAACTAAAAACTTAAGAAAAACAAGAAATTAAATAAAACAAATAAAATATAGAGATGAGTGCGGCACAAATTTAATTTTGACCTTCAAACGTCCCCCTGTGGTAAGGCACAGTACTGCCTGCCTCCCATGCTGAGTTTTCTCTGCACTTTCTTGTATCATCAGCAGGACTCTCACACATACATTAAAGACATTACACAGACTGTAGAGAGTCATACTTAAGAACAGATATTTATGTAAAGTTAATTTTGGCAATATGCTGAGGAACAGAAATGGGCACGCGTCATGCGACCCAGTTTGTATTGGATCGCACAGTGAGATATGAGGCATAGTTCCCCGGTGCCTCACCCGGGATTTCTGCTCTGTATTTGATCGGGAAATACTCAAATTCAGCAATTTTTACTTGATCAATTGTCAGAATTGTGCAGAGTCATACTGTAAATGCATCGTTAACACAGATCAGTGGAAATTATTAATATTTATTTTATGTACTTTTTTTCTATTTTTTATCATGATGGAAGGGGAGACAATGCCTCCCCTGTCCACACATTACTGATACTAGCTATTGAAAGCATTGATGATTTATTCAGATGAAATCACTTTTATTAAGAAAACGTCGTCAGTCATTACAAATTGGCCTTCCACTGTTATTGCATTCTATTTTATTGTACTGCTTAAAGTACTTTTTTTGTTAAACAAATCACTCTTTTCCTACAACCTACAGCTTTAGGCACCAGAAGGACTCGCTGATCAGATGCTCACCTTATTTTGCTTAAACCACGGCCTCTCAAGATTGTGTTTACTCCTAGAGAAGCAGACATACTGTGGCTGAGTGGGATGATGGCAATATATACACTGACACACTGAGAGGACTAAGATAAATGGAGAGTAGGAGACTGAATGCACGGTGAAAAAGAGGGGACGTCAAGGAATCAAGAATGATAATTTGTAATATAATGATAAGTTATAATGTAACCAGAACAGCCAGAAACATACAGTATCTATGCAACTTGAAGTCATATCTGTAAGGACATTTGAGACGATACCTAGATTTGGTCACCTGAGATCAAGATTACTGACAGACAGAAAATCATTGTCAGCTACACAAATGAACAAATCAATACTAATGAGACCTCCCACAAAGACCTGACCCTGATCTGTGGGTATGGTGGATGATTATGTTTTATTAAGACAATGGTGAGACACTCAGAGGTAGAAATGAGCATATCAGTGGTATAGTTAAGGTGGAGCAGTAAATGAGGTTAGAGGTGAGGTGGAGATGGTTTGGACATGTGTTGAGGAGAGTGAGCGAACATCTTAGTCAAGGATGTGCGAGATGGAGCAGCCAGGAAAGAGGAGATTTGAGGATGTCCTGAAAGAGGGCATGGAGATGGTTGGTGTTTTTTGAGAACTTTGTTGTTGGGACCAAAAAAGAGAGCAGTTTTTGGTATGGGGTTCACAGCTAAGCCTTCAGTGTCCCATGCTGCAGTTCTCAGACTTGGACGTCGGTTTTTTTCTCTCTATGGTCTTTATTCCTGTTATTTCTCCTCCTCACTTCCTGTCAGTTTCACTAGCTCTGTCTTGTAAAAGAACACACCTACAGAAAAGGAAACACCTCTGGATATAAATAACCGTCCCACTGAAGGTGAGGACATGCAAATTTAACCCTCAAATTTAATGAGAGGGAAAGGAATTGTGGCAAGACAGGAGTGTGCGCAGATACACAAATGCGGACACACACACACATGCACCTGGAGATAGATAGTGAGTGCCACTATAAACACGTCCTTTTAACACATAATGTTGAGCCACGGGTTTCTTTCTCTGCTGAATATAAAGTGCATAGTGCGACCACAGCATGAATACAAGTATTTCATTGTTACCGTTCAGGACTGAAATACCTACATTTTCCAGAGCTGAGACTAAATACTACAGCAGTAGATCACTCTGTTAAGCAGTCATGGACACAATATCAGTTATAAAAAAAAGCGACAGACATGACAGACATCATAAAGCTGTCTGTTGGTTTGATTAAGTCATAAAATGCACAGAGCCACTTCACCTCAGCTCCTTCAATAGTAATGTATGGCAATAGAGTAAGAAGTAACTGCAGTGAATTTCTGGAATACTGTAGTAGTTAAACATATTCCAATAAATATTTTATAAATGGGAGCAAACAGATTCTCAAAAAAAAAAATCCTTCACTTATACCAATTATTCCACACACCTGTCAAAACCAAAAATCCCTTGTAGACAATCACAGCAAATACGTTATTTTTAATTACATCTCTTTCACCGTGGTGACTCGGCAGATGTCTTTTTATAGGAGCAACAAATCAGCTGCATCTGGAAAGGGACATCACAACAGGATGCGATGCAGATGTTTTATGGAAGACAACTATCTGGCAAGAATGAAAGAAACCAATGAAATACAATTGGGGTCATTTGAAATAACAAGAGCTTGATCGCAGCCAACCAACAGGAAGTCAACACTTACCACATCACCACCTCTTCAATTTGGAGCAGTAAAACCTTTGGCCTTCAACCTTTTAGATAACCCAAAGAGAAAGTAATTTATGGCTGCATCCCAATGATGAGTTGAATTTCTTTACTTTAATGGGAAAAATCAGGGTTGTCAATTCTCCATTTATTTATCTGTTCTTTTATCCCTTTATCCTGTCATTAAAGTTGTATTTTTTAATGGAACTTCTTTTTTGCATTTTCGTACATTTTTAGAGAGCTAACAGATGTGTGCCCCAAAGCGGGAAACAGAACAGTAGCAGTAGAAATTGTTGGGGCGCTGATGTGCTAACATGAAATACAAGCAATAATAAAGGAAGCAAGAAGAAAACAAGAAAAGTAAACTACTTGTGTGACCTCTTTTACCTCATCACCAAAGTAAGCAGGTCTGCTTCCTTAACTACCAAGACACCACTGCCCCCAACAACACTGAAACTACAACAACAGAACTGGAAGAACTGTATGAAGAAAGGTTGATGTGACTGTGCTAATGTGTTCTCACTTTCAAGGACATCGGTTGCGTTACCTCACTAGGTTCTGAAGACTGGGACCTCACAAAGAACCATTTGGAACAAAACAGGACATGAACTGGTTGTGATTCTAAAGGCACTAAAGAAGTTTAGCACTGCCCCTAGTGGATGACGGTGACATTTGTTAAAAAAAAGAGCATAAATGAGGCTCCACACAGATTGAGTTGGGAATTACAGAAATTTCAAAAACAGTGATTATTCTCCATGGTATATGTTATCTGCATAATACCCATATAGTTCATCTAGGACATGATATTTTTGGTCCCCGTACCATGGTGAAAACCAGTACACAAATACACCCATCGTAATTGTGTGCTTGTGTTCAGTGATTATTTCTCGCGTTTCAAAGAATACTCCACAGTTATCCCCGCACCACTTCCTCCTGTCTTTCTTTGTCACACAGCAGTTGCAATTCTGAACAATCGGCGATTATTGGGTTCCAGCTGTTGCTAAAACACTGTCTAAAGGTTGGAGTTATGGTCTATCTGCTCACCATTAACACAGATATCCATATGCTTCCTCCAGATGTCCGGTGTCTCTGCTTTGTGCTCATTATGTGTTCTTCGTTTATGAGCTGGCAGAGTGGAAACTGTATCTCATTCGGAGCTGGTTACATGCAGCTTTGAACATTTGGATATTCAGCTGTCCGTTTAGTTTATGTATATGCTTCTCTCATTAAAACACTTCTGACTCCATCATCCTCAGCAATGGTGAGCTGCAGCCAGAGTTACTGTGCATGTCAAAATTAGTGTTGTGTTCCATTCATTCCATGTTTTCTAACCTGATACTTGTGTGGGAGGCCAGTGATTTTATGAGGCTTTCAGTTGTTCAAGTTTATTTAGATGGTCATTATGAAGAGACACTGATCAAGTAACAAGAAATTCAGGCATTTTGGTGCAGCCTTTCTTTATTCTTCTCTATCTTAGCCTTTAAAATAATAACAGCATTTAATATAACAATAACAAAACAAGCTGCAGTTTACTACTTACTCAACCTACAGCGTTTCATGGTTACCTCTCCATTCCCAATAAATTTATTAAGAAGGTGTTGTTCCATCATTCCGACATACAGCGTTGAAACTCGAAGACATCATCATGCGGTGCTGTATACGGAACCTGACATATTATTCGTTTTCTTTGTTAGTGTTGTTTTTATGGGATCTTTTTTGCCTTTCTTTATGGCTCTCAAGCATAAGTCAAACCTTTCTGATGTTTTTATGTCCTAGACATGGGGGGTGTCAAACATAAGGCTCACAGCCCAAAACTGACCCCCTTGATGAAATTTTAAAAATAAAAAATGCATTCCATGTTCTGGATGTTTTGTAAAATGACATTATATATATATATATAT
>NC_024328.1:17487414-17488583 GCF_000523025.1 Cynoglossus semilaevis
ATATAATTCAACATGAATGTGTTAATGTAGGTGAGTGACATAGTTCCTTATGTAGTATTACATGAGTTATTATTATAGTTTAAAAAATATTTAAACATATTTGAAAAATACTTTTTGCACAGTGCTACACGCAAACATTAACAAAACCTATAGTTTTACCATGACACGTTTGGGTATTTAAATACTTATTTAAATACTACTACCGATATTTTCTGCCAATGTTAACAGTCTCAAAGATGTGAATGAGCGAGTCATTACACACTGGTGCTGATTTACACAGACCTTTAGTTTCATTCATTTCTTAACAAAAGAATCCATCCTGCAACTAATTAAACTTTGATGAGAGCCAGGAACAACCAGCCTCATATCCTCCAAAAAAATGATGACATTTTAAAACAAATGCTGAACAAGTTGCTGAATTAAATGTCTGCTTAACGTTTGTTGCTACTGGAGAAAGCATGACCAATAACAGTAACAGTTCAAGTAAATTATATATATATAATACCTACTATTGGAAGAGTTAAATGAGTAGACTGCTGTCGCATTCTAATTAGGCCATTTAAAAAAAATAACATGGGGTAACTATCACTAATAATTTAGACAGAATGACTTGACAATAATTCATCACACGGCACGTGAAAGTGAAGGTTTAATGCAATTGCTTCCCCATTCCCCACAATGGAAATCTGACAGTATGAAATCAGGCAATCGTTTCATAATCTCTGTTCTCCTGATTACATTTGCTGAGCGTCACTGTACCAACCAGAGATCACTCAGCGATTTCTAACACAGTCATGTCTTACATGTGTACAAAAGTCTCAATAATGTAAACATTAAACTTAGAGGTGACGGAATGAGGGCTTTTCACTCAGTTAGGGGCAAGGAAGTGAGTGGAAAAAAGTGTAATTCAATATAATAACATCAGTGTGTGTGTGTGTTGTCATAGCCCTGGCTCAGAGAGCAAGACAAAAATGGGAGACCACACACTTTTAAGTAACTTAAAACAAAAATATTTATTTTCTAACCAAATATCACAAACCAAACAGGAAGCAGGTGCTCTGAGAAATGGTCGGAGAGAGAAAGAATGAGAAGGAGGAGCCAGTTAAATAACCTAGGCCCAGCCTTCCAGGTGCACATCCAATTAGTAGCTCCACCCATCTACCTGGAAA
>NC_024328.1:17491202-17497111 GCF_000523025.1 Cynoglossus semilaevis
CTGCTGAGATCAAATGAAAAGAGACACAGGAGAAAGGAGGCAATTACTGCTCCCATGTATCTCTGGAACACACACACACTGAATCCAAATTGTGTTGTAGAAACAAAAAATAGCTTAAATTTAGAACAAAGGTTTTTATTGGTAAACAAACCATGTGTTGTTTATTTTTATACAGGTGAAGGTTCATTATTATTGAATGTGATCTTGATTAATGCAATAAGGTTCACTTAGCTCTGCCAGACATGTTAGTGCCCCAACTGTTAGAAGTAAACTGAGCATGATGTACACAACCTTACGTCTATTATATCCTGAAGTCTATGTCTACATCTGTATTTGAATACTTACACATTTTGCCAGTCATGCGCTCTCTTGCATCAAATTCCATGCAGCAAATCATTGGTTTTACAGGAATAAATTCCCCATCACAAAACCAGTTCACACTTATTTATGTTGGCAGCACTGAATCAGCAGTATCTGTTCCTAGGCGATCTGAAATCACTGAGTGTCCCTTTGCACTTTGTTGAGTGACAGGGAGTATTTTTTATAAACTCCACTTTTCTGCAGGATATGCAAATTGTGGATAAAAACACTTGTTTGTTTGTGTCCTAAAGTTTGTCTCGGTTGGTAAATTAAGTGTCTAAAATGTGTGTCTGCCTCAGAAGCTGATGTTGTTGTTGTTTATTGTTGAAAATGGCTTCTTTTTTTCTTTTTTTTTTTTGTTCAACTCAGCATCTTGATTCTGTCTGCCAACTTTTTACCCCATGTCTCCTCCTGCCATACTTAGCTCTGACCTTCCACTATTTTATCGCATCTATTTGGTGACTGCCACTCTTTCTCTCCTCATTTTCTGGTAATGTTCTTTACAGGTGTTCTTTCTCACTCCTGGAGCTCCAGCTGCTCCTCCTGTCCTCACACATCAGTTTTTAATCTGTCTTTTTCACTGGCATTTTATCTCCAGGTATAAAGAATCATCTCGCTATATTTATAGTAATCATTAAAGTAATCATTTTCTTGGTGTGCTTTCTGCAGAGGACCGACTTCCTCCGTCTGTGGTGGTGAACAAAGGTCTGGTACTGGATGAGAACACGGTGAAGAAGCTGACCACGCTGCAGCTGTCTGCCAGTGACCAGGACAGTGAACCGGGAGAACTGGTCTACAGGATCACCAAACAGACAACTCTGGGTCACCTGGAGCATGTCAGCAACCCAGGTAGGTCCAGAAGATCACAGGTCAATGTTCCTGTGTGGGATTAAGATGTTTCTCACAGTACCATGTCATAGCCCTGGCTCAGAGAGCAAGACAAAAATGGGAGACCACACACTTTTAAGTAACTTAAAACAAAAATATTTATTTTCTAACCAAATATCACAAACCAAACAGGAAGCAGGTGCTCTGAGAAATGGTCGGAGAGAGAAAGAATGAGAAGGAGGAGCCAGTTAAATAACCTGGGCCCAGCCTTCCAGGTGCACATCCAATTAGTAGCTCCACCCATCTACCTGGAAAAACCTAAAAGAAAACAGACACACCAAGAAATGACCAGAAAAGAGGACGGGGTCGTCACAGTGTGTGTGTGCACTCGCGCCCATGCATGTGACTGCATCTGTAACCCAATATCTTTGTCATTAACGACAATAATGGTGCTTATCACGGACACCTCAGGCCATGTTTGGAGGATCTCCTCCCTGCACAAACACACACTCCTGAACATGCCCCAACACACACACACACTCACTCACACACACGCACACACACACACACAGAAAATGGTCTCCTGGCCTGCATCGCTGCCTAATTGGAAAGGGAATAGTTGCGGTGTGGGCAATCACACCAAAGACCCCAGCTCATTGACACAGGGTTAAAGACCCATTAACTTGACCAGTGGAAAAATTGAGGAGAGGACAAAAGGGAAGTAAAAGAGAGAGAGAATGCACAGAGGCAGCCTGGGTAACAGACCAACGAGACTGTACAATGAAAATGTATATCGTTTTTTTTTTTTTAAAGCCCAGTTTTGAGCAACAAATCAGAGCAGGTTTGAAGAGGCAAATGAGCAAAAAAAGGTGATTTGTCACAAATTAGAATATTAGATCCCAAAGATCCCAAAGGCCAACCTAAAAACAGGTCCATTTAATTTGTGGCATGGTTATAGAGTTTTTCTTTTGACTGTACACAGCTTAAAACTTTCCGCTCTGTATACACACTCTTCAATGATGTCCAGTGTAAGCCACATTTGGGTATTTATTTATTTCCACTGCTTTATATCCACGAAAAATAGTATAATGAATGAACAGTGAAGATAATTGTACTGGTCCCCAGTGAGCGCTGAACATTTTCACAGTTCTTTTCTTTTTCCTTTTTCTTTTCTTTTGTAATTTTGTGCCACTTCTTTAACAGATTTGTTTTTACTTTGTTTTTTCACCAGGAGCAGCCTGGAACACCTGTTAGGGTTTCTATTATTTTTATATCTATATATTGATTCTCAACTCTAATGATCAGTAACCTGGAGCTGGTAGTAGTTTATGGTCTGACCTTAAGAGAGGGAACACACAGAAGAGAATCCCGCAGTACAGTTATAGGTATTTTAAAATAAGTAACTTCTGAAAATTAGTTCTCTCCAGCAATTATTATGTTTATTTTAAATCAAACTCTTTAGCAAAAGCTGTCTGAAAAGTGATATTGTCAGTAATGGAGATTTTACAAGTATTCTTTTAGAGACAGATGGAAGAGAGTTGTTTGTTGACTGCAGGAAAGGATCTGCAGGGCAGTGTTACATTTTGATTTGTTGCATGAACAGCTCAATGACAACAGATGTGCGAAATAATAATAAATAATAAATTGGAGCTAAACACGACAAACCTGCTAAACTTCAGGACCTCACATTTGTGTACGACGCTGTTTTGTCTCAACCTGTTTTCTGATCTCTGCCCTTGACACACTACAAGCAGCTCATGTAGCTTTACAGTCACACTTACATACAGTAAGTGAGGTCAGCCTGTGAACGCAACACACACACACACACACACACCTTTCCATACACATTCACAGTCACATATAATCTAATGCCTTGCTTGCCTGTTTATTGCTTCTAATCTCTTGACAGCAAACATCTGTATCTCCACAAGAGCAGCGAATCACAACACAGTTGGCTTTTATATGGAGAAAAAATTAGACGCTGGGAAAATAATGCTTCAAGATGCAGGCAAACAGGATAGAGCGGATTTAACTGTCTCTGATCTCCATCTTCACACCACTGTTACTGTTACCTTTAAGTTGCCTTTAAGACAGGTTTCATTTACAGCCATATTCCCAGTGTTTCTTTTTGGAGTTTAACATGAGACCACTAGTATTTAACTGGCGGCAGAACTAAATTATTAAACATCATAACTGATGAGCTCTGACATCATTGAAGACATTTGGAATGGATTTTTCATTTATTACTACTTCTCAAAAGTTATCATGCACATTTTTTCTTATGAACCGCGTTTGAAATGAGATCATTTATCTCCTTATCTGTGTGTGTTATGTACACATTACAAGAAGTGCTATAGAGGGTTCTCTGTTTATGACGTTTTGACCTATGGGTACGTCACCAGTTCCCATAAAGTCTTGTTCCATCATGCACTGGAACTAAAGGGCAAGCATAGCGGAGGCATACGTCATACAGTGATATACACAAGGGGCCAGGGCAGAAAAGAAAATCCTATTTTCTCCTTATCCTTTTTTTAAATGTCTTTTCCAGTGAATATCCTGGTGGTGGAGCTTGTCCTGAGCCCATGCTGATGCTTTCAAATGTACTGAGAAATACAGAGAAATATCAGGAGTACGGCTAAGAGTGGAGAGAAGAACAAAGGATTCAACAGTGGACAGATGCATTGAGAAAATGATGACACACTTGCTCTCGAAGAAGGCGGACGCTTTTTCCCTTGCTCCCTTCCTCCCTTCCTGCCCTTATCTGCCCTGCTACTGCTCTATGTCTTGTACCGTCTCTGTCAAACTATCTCGGAGCCTCTCTCTGCATTTTCCTCCAAAACCAAAATGATGGATCTGGTCAACTGGTCTCTCAACGCAATTGATCAAATTTTCTCAACCAACCATGAAAATGGGTAAAGGAGAACCCGGCTGCCCTGACGGAACCTTCCCGGCCGGCTACACGTTGGACTCCTGGGAGAGATGGAGGATCGTGTGCCTGTCCGCGCTTTCCGTGGAGGATGTGGAAGATTTGTACCTATTTGGATTTATGATGGCAGGTTTTCTGCTGATTGGCCTGGGCACCTTCCTGTTCCATCGTGAAAAAAAGATTATGCTACAATTGGCAATCGACAAGCTCATCGCCCTGACTAACGGATGGGGCAGGGCCGCCAACACTCAGACTCAAGCGATTTGCGAGCTCAACCGCAAAATGGATGCGGTTTTTGAGCGCTCTCGCATACTGGATACCCACTTGGAGAAGCTGGCAGCTCGGCTCGGCTGAATCTGGCCACCAAATTCGGACATATTGAAGCAAGCCACCGGGAGACTCAGAGACAGACACTCAAGGGCAGACAGAAGATTCCAGCGTCGCCCTGTCCCAAAACAATCTACTATCTTCATTGGCTCATGATATTTTTTAAAACACTTTATTGAATAACCTGAGGATATCTGAAGAGGAGAAATTTCATGAGAACAATGCATGAAAATGAAGAAAGGATTCCTGCAACATTTTCCTCTCCAGTACATGGTCCGTGTCACTGCTGCCACATAGGATCAATGTGCTGCAGCTGCTCCTGTGTTGGTGCTGATACCGCCTGCCTCAAAGATGTTAATGTGGCCCTTCAATGATATCTTGTTGAAAAAAGTGCCCAGAGCCAGTTGTCTTTTTTCCCCTCCTCCTCCTTCCCTATCGTTTTTCAGTTGTTTTTCATCTAATATAAGGGTGCGCTGACCACGGGCTGCGTCCTGGCCTTCCTGTTCCTGTCCCCCCTTGTCAATTATTTGTATTGTTTTTATTGTCTATTCATGTTTTTTTCTTGGAACGGGTCGAACAAAACTAAATTTCGTATCACCTTCCCTGGTGCATATGACAATAAAGAGATTCTGACACACTTTCAGATACAAAAGACCTGCGGAGTGAGATCTGTTGCACAGAGGGGAGGAAGCACAATTGGAGAGGAAGCGGAAGGAATGGAGCAGCACAAAGCAGTGGCTGATCAGGGAAGAATTAAAGAACATGGAACCATATTTTAATTTTTTTCCCAGAAATCCAGAAGTAAAAATGTGAGTGAGGAATTAAATGATGGATCATGTAAATCAGGTACTGTACCGTGGACCAGTGGTGGCGCACTGTTCATGGAAGGATCATTGATAAGTGTTATCATGTTCAAAAATTTGCAGGATTCTCAATAATTCTCTTTAATGCTCTAACCCAGGTATGGCCAATCTGTGGCTCACAAGCCTTATGCATCATTTATTGTTTTTGACAGACAAGCAGGAAAAGACTCAAATGCAGGAGGTAAAAATAGTTTATATATATATATGTGTGTTGAAGTCTAGGCCTAGCTCTAATACAATTTGATAGAGTGGGAAGTTTGTAATATTAGAATGAAAACTTTTGTTCAAATCCACAGTCCTATCAAGTCAAGTGTGTGGGTATATTTGATTTAATTCACAAACATAATCTGTCAGAGCTGCATCTGGACCAGGAACCAAAGGTTGGAGACCTCTGGTCTAGCAGAAAGTAAGTAAACAATAATAATATTATAACACTTTGAACTATAGGCAAGGTACTCAGAGCATGCGCTGACCAGCTGAGCGGAGTCTTCACTAATATCTTCAACCTGTCCCTATCACTGTCCATTGTCCCACCCTGCCTCAAAACCTCCACCATCATCCCCATCCCGAAAAAGTCAGCAGTGGACAGCCCAAACGACTACAGG
>NC_024328.1:17498274-17508539 GCF_000523025.1 Cynoglossus semilaevis
CTATTCTATTCTATTCTATTCTATTCTATTCTATTCTATTCTATTCTATTCTATTCTATTCTATTCTATTCTATTCTATTCTATTCTATTCTATTCTATTCTATTCTATTCTATTCTATTCTATTCTATTCTATTCTATTCTATTCTATTCTATTCTATTCTATAGAGTAAAGGCCTTTAAATAAAGAAATACAACTTAAAAGACTAAATAAAGTAACATCAACAGCAACAAAATCACAAACGCCTTAGAACTTTTTGACTTAGCTTTGTAAAATAACACCAGCAGTATAAAATAGAGAGGCACACATCAAACTGATATTGACTGTTACCAATAAAAATTATACACTCGCTGATGGAGCAAGTGTTAGAATATAAACATCTAAACTAACCAGAGAAGACGCACCGGCTACAGCCATCGGAGTTTTACCCTCTGCCGCGTCTTGTAGGATATAATGTCACAAACCTTCCTTTTTAATTACTGCACACTGCCTCATTTCCATGCAGTGGCCTTCAGGTGTAGAGCAGAGAATGACACTGCCTATTAAGGCTTCCTTCTCTGATAGAAACCCATTGTGTGCCAGTGAATGCCCCGAAGGCCTCTTTATTCTGTATAATTTTACAATGTAGCTTAAGGTCACACCCAGTTCATCACCGTATCTTGATACTGTGGCCACAACATTATCATTACAGATGACAAGCCCAGCCAAACATGCATAAAGATTGTCCTTTCAGATTGTCTATAACAGTGGTTCTCAAAAGCGCTCTCTAGTGGTACGCGGGAAAAATTCATATTTTCACATTTACATTTAGAATTGAATAAATCTGAAACATATCATGCACAATTAATACATTTAAACATGAACATCTTTATAAACACTTCTAAACATCTCTCCTGTGTGGTGGAAGCTAATAGGCTAGCTAATAGCTGCTATATTCTAATGTTGGTCATACTGGTGGTACTCAGACAGCTCAATGTATTCTCAGGTGGTACAGAGCATAACAAGTTTGAGAACCACTGGTCTATAATATACACGTGTAAAATATTTTACAAAAAAGATGATTTTTTTATCCTGTTTAAAATAGATGTGAGAGGGCGGCAGAAACATTCCCCCTGGCAGTTCCGCACCTTATTCAGCCCCCCCCTTCACAGCACTATATCCAAATGTACAGAAAAAGGTGATGTGGTGCAAACATCAGCAGTTTGTCCAAGCTCTAAATGCACTGAATAATGGCAGAGGAGAAGACAAAAAGGTGAAAGCAATATAGATTTGACATCTAGCCATCTTTTTCATATTTATAATAGATGACAACAGATCTATCTATCTATCTATCTATCTATCTATCTATCTATCTATCTATCTATCATCTATCTATCATCTATCTATCTATCTATCTATCTATCTAACTGTCTGTCTATCTGTCTATCTGTCTAACTGTCTGTCTGTTTTTTCAAATATTCGCTCAAGCCTTAATTCAAACCCTCCTCTGTAAGAGAAAGATCAAACAAAGTCCAATCAATGCTAAAATCAGGAGGAACTACGGAAGCTTATTGCTGCCACACTGAGAAAAATGGTCTCAGTTTCACGTAATTATGTGGTAAGTTTTACGTTATTACGTAATACACGAAATAACGTAATAACGTAAAACTTATCACGTAATAACGTAAAAGTTATCACGTAATTACGTGAAACTGAGATAATTATTTTTTTCTCAGTGTGGCAGCTATACGCTTCCGTAACAAACAAAAGAGTGTAAGAGGTACATTTGTTGCTCGAAAGACAGGTCATGTACATGTTTAATTACAAGCGAGGAATTTAATTCACTCATATTTTCCCATCATTCTATCAGAAAATTTAATTTAGGAAGATTGACTTTTCCATTTCCTTGTGCATCTAAGCATAAAGTTTAAAGTCATGAAATTCTTATTTTGTATTTTTGTATTTTGTTTTTGAAGTTGATTTATTGAATAAACATTGATTCTCCTGTTCGTTGAAAGTTCAATATTATGGCAGTAAAAGTACAAAGCCCTTCAACTTTACTCTGACTTAACACAGTGGTAATCAGTCATTTGCACTGACTGCAGCGTACTGTCACCGGAAGAAGAACAAATGTAATGAATATGATAATGTTATTATTTCACATCCACTCCTATGGATCATAACACAGGAGCCACCTCTATAAAATGTAATTGCACTGCAACACTTTTCCTGACAAATTGCCCGAACAAGTCATTTGTTTATTCTAATCAGGCGTCAAATAATTTTGGATGTCAAAGGTATAAAACAATTTATGATTATAGGAGTATACCTTCCTAGTCCTTTTAGTACTTGGCAGATTTGTTGTCTCTTAATAACTCTGGGGAGAGGCAAAACATTTGAAACCAAGCCAAAAATGTACTTTAGTCCACAGTTATACACCTAAATGGTTTATTTATTATATATTTTAATTTTCAGCATCGCCTCATATGCATTTTAGTTTCTTATTAACAAAAAAATGTAACAAATATGGATGCAATGGAAATAAATATAAATATTAAAAGATATAAAGCAGAACAACAATAAATATGAGAGTTATTGCGAAAAAAGTTTTTTAACAGCACCTTAATTAATTTAATTAACTAATTAAACCATTATTTTAGTTTTGGATATTATTTAAACTATTAAAAAAACTGATCAATCTGCGTCTCTATCACTTTGTCCTACTGGAACCATTTGTAGTACAGTTATTTAACAATGTCTTGGTTTTATTCTCCAGATAAAAAACAAAATTTCTACTGAATATTTCCTTCTACATTTTGACAAATAGGCCACACAATTGGAAGGTGATTAAGTTATTTACCTAACAGCAGGGTTTGAGCGCAGGTGATAGCTGATGGTGCTTCTCTATGAAGTCTGTATGTCCTTTTGTGTAGAGTAGAGAGAGTAGAGTAGGGCTTTATTCAGGGCTTTATTGTGTGACTGTGTATTTCTGCAGGTACTCCATCTTCCTCAAACTGTCAAAAACATGCAGATTTTTTTTTTCTTCTTTTTTGTTCACTCTAATTTGACAAGGTGTGCATTTGAGTGTGAATGGGTTTCTAATAGATAAAGTGGTGGGAGATAAATATTTTGTACTTTGCACAAAATGAGTGACTGCCAAAATGTTAAAATATGTACCACGTACAGGTTCAAGCCCCAACAGTTTACCACTTTGGAAATTCAACGTGGATTCACCAAAACTGTGAGTAACTATCGTCCATTTTTAATAATGTTTTTCAACGTGACCTTTTCTGATTACTACTGTATTGTAATCTCACATCACAAAGACGTCGCCATGCTGAGTATGAAATAAAATTTAAAACATGTTGGCAGACGTAATGAAGCTGTGAGAAACCCTTCATTTGTACATGCCTGTACAGACACACACGCTGCTGGTGGCAAAATATCCATTTACACTCAACCACAGACAGGAGGCTGTTGATGAGCAACAGCAGTCTCCCCCAGGCTTTAATCAAACAGCATTCAGGTGGGACCCTTATGCTAGATGTGTGTGTGTGTTTCAGTGTGTCTGTGTCTGTCCCTTAAGTCCAATCTAGGCTACTGTTTATGAGAATGCAAAGATGGAAAAAAAAAAACAAAAAAAAAAAACACTTTTTTTATTTTATTTATCATTGATATTTATTTTGCACTATTTTTATTAGATATGTATTTATTGTATTATTATTTTTCTATTGCTAATATATACAAATTATATATATATATACAGTATATATATATATATATATATATTATTAGTAGTATTATTATTAGTAGTAGTAGTACTATGAAATAACATTACAGTATATGTAACTTAATAATTATTTAATTAATTTTATTATCACTGTTTGTTTCTATTATACTAATATTATTGTTACCTTAATAAACACTGATTAAATTGTGGTTAACCCAGGCTTTTTTTCATCATGTGGCTCAAAACCAAAAAAAGGAAACTAAATAACTAAAGAAAAGTCAAAAAAAATGTCTGACTTTTCATGTAAATGACTTTTGTCAGTCTGGATAAATACACTTGACTTCCTGTTACTCCTATAGAACAGGTAGTTGCTGTTCAATTGAGCTGCAGTATTAACATAAAGAGTGCTCCGTTGACTCAAACCACCGAGGACTTTAAGAACTACTTTATTAGTCCTTTTCTCCTCCAAAAATAGAAATGTCTCTGCAGCACACACACATGCACAGAGGAATACATAATTCAACAAATAAACATGTAATGTAAAATATACTGTAATAGGAAATGGAAGCACTGGCAGAGAACAAAGCACTGATGATTGGCTGCTGAGCAGCAGAAGAAATGAACAACAATGTGTTCTAACAACACACCTGACTCACACAAAAATCCTACAGTGAAAACAAATGAGAGTGGAGCACACTGTTAAGTAGCATCTCTTTCTTTAAAAAAAGGAAAAAAATTCCAAATGACTTCTTATCAACAGGAATTCTAATTTATTTCACAAATAAGATCTCCCTCTTTTTGAATACTTATATAATAAATTAGCTAACTTTAGATTTTTGACCAGGGTGTTCAAGGACTCCTGACACTGTCTGTGGATTTGGTGTTGTTTTTCCCCAAGGCCTTCGTTTCAAAAACATTGAGCTCTCTGAGTACCACCATGATAACTAACACTAGAATTCCTTTGCTCGTTCCACGTTCAACTTGTAAGTGACCCCATGATTCCGTGCTGCCTGTGATTATGTGAGCAACAGACTTGCATTGCAGCAAAAAAAAAAAAAGTAAATAAATAAAAAGAATCATAATCTTACAAGTAGCTACACATTTTTCTAAATGTTGTATTAATGGTGTATGGTGTGTTTCAGATTTATTCAATAGAAAATGTAAATGTGAAAATATGAATTTTCCCCACATACCACTAGTGAGCGCTCACGTACCACTGGTGGTACGCGTACTACAGTTTGAGAACCACTGCATTAGACATATACCTTAAGAAAAGTATGAATAAAAAGAAGATAACCTTTGAAAAATAAACAGTATAGTCAAAATAACATTTTATTGTTAATGCGGCTGATTAGAAAATGTTATTGTATATTTACTTTAAATATCTCCCTGTTTTTTACATAAACAAAGATTAGAATAATATTTTAATTTAAAAGTATGTTTCAAAACAGATAGATAATGTTTTAATGTGATGCTGACAAAACATCTTCAGTAATGTACATATATATGTAAGTATATATTTATAAGTGTTTGTCTGTGTGATGTAATTTCATTTGCAGAATCAACATAAGACATACTGTATGTCATCCTAATGACAGGTGCTAATTTTGTAAACGTGTGTCCGTCAGAGAGAGAGAGGGAGAGAGAGAGAGAGAGAGAGCATTTGAAAAGTTATAATAAATGACAGCTGATAGAAAAACACTACCTCACACACACACACACACACACACACACACACACACACTTGATAAGTTCTGTCCCCAGGTGACACAGGAACTTTATTCTTGTCATTTCCTATTTGGTACAGTTTCATTTTAGATTGCATAAATATTTCTGTGGGTACGCAGCATCCTGTGATCAACTCTATTTCTAACGTTTGAGTGAATAAAAGTTTCCATGGTAGAACAGAACGCTGTAATATTTGTCCCCCGAGGACATTTGATGCAAGACAGGCACTTGGCCTTGGAACACACAAACACGTGATACGAGTGAGAGAGAGAGAGAGAGAGAGAGGGGGAAACATTTTTAATCAAAACAGCTTGTCTCAGTGACTAATACACAACTTCACGGACCATTACCTTGCTCCAATTAAAACATGTAGCAATATGTTGTTTTCCTTGCCACAGTTTTGCGTGCTCCTTCATCAGTCCTCTGGGACGACACCTTGAGTCTATTCAGCATCTCCTCCCTGAGGTCATCCACATATGGCTGTTTGAAGCATTTCATTGATTTCATCACTATCAAAAGGAAAACCGAAAAACGAAAACTTCTCTAACTTGGGTTTAAATGCTATAATATAGCAGAAATGCTATATCCTCTGACAGACGGAAATCCTTTTTTAATTTTTTTTTTTTAAACAAACTGACTGACTTCTTGTGGATCACCATATACAAAAATGAACAAAGGTGTTAAGAACTTGTGTACGTCTAACGCGTCACATTAGCCATTTGCTAACAGTATGCTAACCCTAGCTCAGCAGCTTTTCCATTTGTGTTGGAAATACTGTATCACTGCAGTTGTCAGGCTGGCAAAAGTGGAAAGCAATGAATTACATTTACTTACGTTACTGTATTTGAGTAGTTTTTGTGAGTAATTCTTTTTAGTAGCTTTCGATAATAAGTAATTTTACTTTTGTAGAAATCTCAAATTATGCCACTCTATGTTTATTAAAAACAACTAGTTGCAGATTGGATATATAACTTTCATATAACAAGTAATTTAAAGTAACTAAGTAAGTTTTACTCAAAGCACATTTTAAATTAAGTATTTTTTTACTTTTACTCAAATAGATTTTTAGATGGGTACTTTTACTTGAGTAGAATTTCAGCGAAGTAAAGATAATTTTATGCAATTTTTTTTAGTACTTTTTTAGTACTTTAGTACACTCACCTGTGGTGTTTGGAACTAAAACTGATAACTGAGAACATACTACAGGATGTTTGCCACATCTCTCCACTGATAACTATAGTATATAGGAAATGTCTGAACCAATCTGCACTAGTTGTAAACAGACAATATGGTTAGTTGGGACAAATATTTATTAGTATGTGAGGGGAACAGACCTAATCTCCATCACAGTCTGTTAAACATGTTGGAAAGTTTTTATCCAGATTTGGAGTCGAACTGATAACCAACCAAAAAGCTAACAACTGTGAAGTAGGAGAAAAGCCAAATCAGGAGTGCAGAGATTAAGGAGAGGTTGATCAAGCTGTGGCAGTCTCTTAGTCCTCAGGATCCAGTCTCTTAGTCTTTTCAAAATGTATAAAGACTGTGAAAGTTGTGTACCGTGTCTCCAGCTTAATGTATAATGGAAAAGTACTTGTTTCTCTTCTCAGAATGCCTCAACCAGAAACAAGTATCAATATTTAATTGCACCCACTGTGATTCACGTGATTCAAGTCAATTGTCTTCAAGGTCATTGGAAGTATGTGGAACAGTGCGTAGTGTCGTCCGAAGCTGTGGGAAGCCTGAACCTGTATGGATGTCTGAACAACTGACTGGGGTTGTAAGGGGTGTAAGGGCGGGATTGTAAAAGATCATCTGCATTGTATCTGAGTCAGACACGACCTGAGACATCACTGTTCCTCAAGGGGTCATTTGAAGTTACCTTTTTTTTTCCTGTGCGGCTCAGTGTGCCAAAGAAACAGGACAGAGATTGAATAAATGTGTTCAACCAAGCACAAAAACAAGTGTAAGGATCAGAGTAAGACTCATTAGTTCCAATGCTGACGGTGTATAAATATGATTGGTTGTATTTCAATGATGAAACCTGGAAGATCTTTCTGATTCTACTAATAGTGAAATGCTGATCAGCAGGACACCAGGATCCCATAGCTTTCTCATGCTAACATTGTCTAGATGCTACACTATATATTACAGATTCAGAAGTGAAATGAAACGGGGAAACTATACCGTAAGTCAGCCAGTGTCAGCTCCACTGTACAGTACAGCAATAGTGCAAGATTGTCATAAGTAAAACAAAAGAGAAAACTTGGAATTTAGTAAAAAACAAAACAAAACAAAGCAAATAAACATTAAAAAAACTGCAGCTGATTTCAATATGAAGACTAATATTGGTTAGAGGTAAATATTACTGCCATTTGGAAAATACTGCCCTTCTCAAAATATGCAAGCCCAATACAACATACAACATCTGCTTAGTGATTAAAGACCACTGTACATCTAAAGTAAACAAAATCAATGTAATATTAAGACAATAGACATACATACACTTCATTATTACAATCTGTTATTTCTATACATGTATCCTTCCTTAACCTACTCTATCTGCAGATTCTACAAATATCACTATGAAGCCCATGGAGGTTGAAGAGCTGGTGAAAAGGGAGTGCAATGTTATATTTATTCTAACTTTTCACAGAGCTGCATCCTTTGTTTTGACCTGCCATGGCTGAAGTTATTTTAGTGGGGTCAGAGATCACTGGGACTCCTGTCGTTGGTTTTTAATATTATTTTTTCGGTTAGCTGCAAGCGCTGAGTCCACAGCTGACAGCTGGTCGAGCTGGCATTGTCTTCTCCTTTTAAAAAAGGATTTTGGGCTGTTTCTATGGGAAGTGTATACGATCCGTCAACGCCATGTCAGAAGTGAAGATCAAGGAAAACACTGGCAGTCTTTAAGGTGTCAGAAAAATGCACTTGGAGAAGTCCACAGGAAAAAATATTTTGTTGTGTTGGTGTGCTAAATGCATGCTAATGCAGGGGTCCCCAGACCAGGGGTTGGGGTGCCGGTCCATTGGTCATTTGGTATCGGGCCACAGGGGGACACAGTAAAAAAAAAAAGTACTTCAGGTTTATTAATATACTTCAATATAAAAATAATCCATATCCTTTTACTTTTTTTATTCAAAGATAATCTGACAATGTTTCAAAAACAATATGCAATTCAGACTCTGATACTAAGAGAATAAAGTCGAGAAGATTTTGAAATTTTAATGATCCTTCAGTGATGATGGTGTGGTATTACTAGTCCGTATTAACTTGGTGCTTGGATAAGAAGTCTAACTGTTGGGACTGGTGTAAAAACTAACAAAATCAATGGTATTGGTATCTCTGAAGTTATTTCACATTGTCGTCTACAGTGTCCTCGTCACGTCCATCTGTCTTGACGGCTCTGCTCAGATCCTTAAGAACAACATATTTATCAGACATTTACCTCAGTGGTCCCTGTAGGAACAGCAGACTACATTTAATATAACATTTATCTTCCTATCAAGCTATGGCCACAACTGCCTTTCCGGTTATTTCCAAGTCTGCTGGTGTGTCTAATGTACTGCAGGTTGTATTAGCAGCAGATGTGATACAGATAAGTGGTCAGGGTGTCAAAAGGTTACTTCCCTGGTCAGGTCATTAGATTTCCAGGTGCCCGGGAGCACCTGGCTCAGGGTGAACTATGGGTGGTCTGAAATCAGCTATTATTATTGCAAATTCTGTGTTACAGCTGGTTGGGGTAGTAAAGGGCAGATCCCACATCAGGTCATTAATGCCTCCTGCTAAAATGAAGTGTGTGTATGTGTGCAGTTGGTTGCGTGTCCTCACATTTCTCCCCTAACCTCCATTAATGCCTGGTGTCAAAACATACAAATGTTGATGACTGAGGTTTCCCATACAATACACTCACTATTTCTAATCTTTTTTCCATTCAAAAGTTTCACAGGGAGAAAAGTAGACATAGGATCAGACAGCTGCATAGAAATACAGGGTCCTCATTTGAATGTGTATGTGCTGGGATCATTTACACACAGAAATACACTCTGACTCCTGTTTTATCCCTTAAAAACCCCATCTGCTGGGCCATTAGCGCAAATTTACCAAATGTATCTTCTCCAAAAACAGTATAGGGTGGCTATATATTCATGTACTGTAAATGTCTGACTGAAATTGGACAGTCGAAAGTGTGTCAACAACTTAAAAATGACATCTGGATTTATGCTAAAAAAAAGAAAAAAATGCCCCAACGAGTCACTAAGTGTTGTAAGTATGAGTGCCTTATGATACAGATGGAGGGACAAAATGTGAGGAACAAAAGATGGGTGTGAAAGGAAGAGACATCAATCTACCCTGTGCCCCCTGTGGTCTCCGGTACCTGTCCTGCTTCTGACATCAACAGCCAAGCCCTCTGGGTAGTAATCAATCAGTCACACTCCGACAAGCTGGCAGAACAAGAAGAGTCTAAATATGTTTGTGTGTGTGTGAGAGAGAGAGAGAGATAGATAGATAGAGAGATAGAAATAGAGTGAGAGGGAGATGGGGATAAAGCTATGGCTGTAATTAGCTGTAGTATTGTTTGTACAAGAGTTTGGTTGTACGAGAGTTTGAAAACAAAGGAAGTTGTAGGAGAGTTTGGAATCAAAGTAAGGAGAAAAGGAGTTGTATAGATTGGCAAGAAATCAAGCTGGGAAGGATGTGCAGCAGGTGAGGTTGATTAAGGACAGAGGTGGGAATGTGATCACAAGTGAGGAAAGTGTGCTGAGAAGATGGAAGGAATACTTTGAGGAGTTGTTAAATGAGGAAAATGAAAGGGAAAGTAGAAACGAGGA
>NC_024328.1:17509577-17511261 GCF_000523025.1 Cynoglossus semilaevis
CAGAGTTAAAGATGCTAAGATTCTCTTTAGGAGTGACAAGAATAGACAGGATCAGGAATGTGGTCATTAGAGGGACAACACAGACAGGAAGTTTTGGAGAAAAAGCTAGAGAAGCCAGATTGAGATGGTTTGGACATGTGCAGAGGAGGGACAGTGGATACATTGGTAGAAGAATGTTAGAGATGGAGCTACCAGGTAGGAGAAAGAGAGGAAGACCATTGAGGAGATATATGGATACAGTGAGGGAGGACATGCAGATAGTTGGAGTCAGAGTAGAAGATGCAAAGAACAGGGAGAGATGGAAATCAATGATTTGCTGTGGCAACCACTGGAAAAAAAGGGACAAAGCGGAAAGAAAAAGAAGAATAAGTGTGAACCAGTGTTAACTTCCAACGGTAATTGTCGTTCCGTATTTGTGCAACATCTGTTTTTTTTAAACTCTGCCATGCCAAAAAACAAAGCAGTAAGGCAGTGGTCCTCAAATGGCAGCAAGTAGACCATATCTGGTCTCTGAGCCACCTATTTGCAGACTGCAAATCTTTCTTGCTGTGTGTGTTTTGGTTTAGGCAGCATGTGTGAGTGGGCTGTCAACTTTATGTCAAGCTAAATGCTATTAGCAGGAACAATAGTTATTTTCTATCACTTTTCAAGCGGTATCCTTATCAATAGTTAGCCGGCAGTAGGAGCCAAGACTTAATGTATAGACTTGTCTACATGAGTTTATTTGTTATTGTTAAAAATCATCACCCAGGACCTGCCTGACTACTTACAAAAGAGGGTGAAAAAATGCAGGTCTTAGCTCACTGTACATGTAAACCTTCAACAACTCTACATCTCACAAAATAAAGGTTTTCCTGTGAACTAGAAACCTTTGGAAATTAACGTGTAATGTGAGCATACGCATTCACACCATTGTCACAACTTCATATCAATTATTTTTCATATCAATTATGTTTAATGGTTTGTTTTTTGTTATTAATATTTTATTGATGTAACTTTCAGCTGCTTGATGTTGCTCTCTGACCTACAAACCACTCACAAATCTCTAATGTAATATATTTAGATTCATTTTCAATTTTAACCATTATCACAACAAAGTCATAAATCCCAGGCAAAGACCCCTGGAGGGGTCGTGCCTCCTACTTTGAGAACCACTGGACTATACACAGAGTGTGGGAAAAACTGGTGACAGGTCTTATCCCAAGAACAGCACATTGATCTGTCCAAACTAACAACATGAGTGTCAAATTCAACAGCAACACAATCAGAACAAGGCGAGACACCAGCGTCCAGTGTGACCACAGGCTAGGTCGGCTTAAAGACCCTCATTGAACTCTCAGTGGAACACTGGGTTTGCATCCCAACATGACAATAGACTGGTCATCATAAATCACCACTGATCTTTATTAAATTAGCTCGGCGGCCACTTCAAATCCACCATAAGTGGTTAAATGCATTATGTTGATTAATCAGTCCTCTAAGTGCTAATAAAATAACAAGCAACTCAAGGACAGAAGACCCTCGATTTTTGTCCACACAAACTCCTGGATAAAAACAATACACACAAACTGATATTGTTTTACCCAGACGTCTTTATCGTGATATCATGACAATGATTTGGTTTCTCATCCCAGCTCTCATTTGTGATTTTCCTTCCATTCTGTATTTGCAGCTTCTGGTAAAA
>NC_024328.1:17511291-17517254 GCF_000523025.1 Cynoglossus semilaevis
CCCACACACACACACACACCACCCCCAACCGCCCTCCTCTATCACATTATCTTCCTCTCCGTCTTCTGGTCTTCTGATGCATGAGGCTTTTAGGCAATTTTAGGAAAATTACATTCTTTTCTCTAATCACTACCCATCCATCAGTGAACAACACTCACATGGTGACTATATTTAAGAGGGGGAACTGTTGTGCCTGTGAACACTACCATAATTATAATTACCGGGTGCATTTTATACAAAGAGTCACCAAATCTTTTATTCCACAGATGCTCAATGAATTTGTGTCACAAAGAACAAGAACCGTTTACAGCTCTTGCACTTCTGCAGCAAAAGAGTTCTGGGAAAGCAGAAAAATAAAAAGCCAGTGGCTTGGTAAAATGCACATTAATCACAGCATGATTTTAATGTGCACTCTGTATTGTACTATAAGATTACTCTGCTATCCACAAATACTGTATCTATCATTCTTATAGTTACCCGGGCAAAGTATTCGCTGAGCTGCACATTTTTTAATTTTTTTATTTCCACGGTCGCAATTTTAAATCAATGGCTACCTGCAAACATCATGTTTTCCTTCAAGGAAAAATCTTGTTTTCTGTTCACTTGCCTTTTATATTTTGTTGCTAAAGAAAATAAAGCAGATTTTCAATTCAGATTGTCATATCAAAGGCATAATTTATTTTCAAACAAATATCTACGACACACAAATGAAGTTATTTGGGACCTTGATGTTCTCCATCAGCCGAGTAATTACGGTAATGAACAAAAACTAGTTCACCTTTTGTGAAGACAAATAAAAGCTGAGCAGGTCCATGTGCCTCTCAGGTTGATAGATGGGTTTGTGAGAGACAAAAAGAGATAGAAGATTAGTCTCATCTTTAACACTGTCTGCTCTCCAATTTATGTGTAAATGTTATTAACTTATATTATATACAGCACTGTAATATTCCCTTTGCTTAGAGGAATTAATTGTACAATGTACAATTACTTTCTCTGCAGCTTTGCACCTTTATTTATGTCTTTATTATTTAGTAAAACCTGTTTGGTTTTACACCGCTTTTATACAGCAAATAAAGAAAATCTGTTTCTCTCAGAGTGTGTATTTGATCATTTATTAGCTTTACCTCCTTTCATTTTCATGCATACAATTTCCTATTTACATTATAATTAACCCATATCACAGAAATCGACTATTGAAACTGTTATCTGAAATCCAAAAAGGGCCTCAAAAATTAGAATCAAGGAGCAGAACCCTAACCCAAATGATGTCATAATAATCAACCAGTTTACTACATTATGCCCTGCTCGTCATTGTGCATCTGTGACTTCAAGCCTGCGGTGGTCCAAACACTCCTTCTTGGAATAAAAGAAATCAGTCTAAAAGTCTGACAGGTGGCTGGAATAGTGTGTGTTTCCCAGCGGCATTAGTTATGGCAGGAGGCCATTTGGACGACGGGACCAGTCTGTTGGTCCACGAGCTAGGACCAGGGCGAATGACATGATGGGTTCACAGCAGACTGCACCGCCATATTAGATGTATATGGTGAAATCATATGGTTACATTGTTGTCTTGGCGACTGGTGTTGTAAACATTAGTAAGGAGGCGTTGGTACTGAAAGAGCACAGAGGGAACAATGGTTCAAAAAGTGCATTCACAAACCACTTCTGCAAACCATGGAGTATAAATGTAGACACAGCATACACACAACAGGTACACAGGAGTGTGTCGCAATAGTCACACTAAAATCATCTGTTCTACCGCATCACTATGGAAGAGCAGAGAAGGGAACAAGATTACCGTAATTTACGGAATATTGCACGCACCTAAATATAAGCGATGCCATAATTGTACATATATAGGCCACACTTCTGTATAAGCCGCAGGTTTGTAACCTGGGATATTTACACAGAATGATGATATATAAATAGTATAATATAAAGATATTTGTAAGATAAATAAATATTAATTTATATAAACATAAATAATTATAAAACACACCATGGAGTATAAATGTAGACACAGCATACACACAACCAAACGACAGCATCTGATGTTATGATTTCAATCGTTCAATTTGAGCATTGATACGTGGTCGCATCTTCATTCTCAGCTAAGAAAATATTTTGAGAACACTGTAACTTCATCTGGAGTTAAGATTTTCCCAGGCAAGCTATTTTGAGTTTAAATCAAAATATCTTTCATTATTTGTGGGAGTGCTGCGTTCTGCAGAAGTGTGGAACTGCTATTTTTTGTCCAAGGGTTTAATTGACATCTGTTGTTTGTTTTAATTTCTGACTCCCTTTTATTTTTACCCCTGACCTAACTTTAATTTGTTTTTATGGATACAACTGAAGAAATCCTTCTTCGTCACAAGTACAAATATTTTATTTTATTTTTACATCTTAAATATATAAAAATATATAAGAATACTTTACAGTTAACATCTAGGTGAAACATCAAGGGTATAAGATTTGTTTTTTTATTTTATGACAATTTTGTTTAAAATAAGTTTTACAATGAATACAGTATTGAGGACATTAGTTATTTACACAACATTGACTTGACTTTGAAACTGAAATGACAATAAATATTAATCTATAACAAAATAAGGTAGAATAAGGTAAATTCAAGAAGGAGGGAAATTAATTGTCTTCAAGACACAAGGATTCTAGAAGAAAATGATACCCTAGCCTAGCCTGGAATAAAATAGAATAGAATAGAAAAAAAACAGACAGCTGTTGTCATTGCAAAACACAGCTGAGACAAGTATTGAAGGCTGAATTTTGAAGACAAGAAAAAATACAAATATTTAACATCTAGTGCAACAATCAGGATGAGTTAATTGTGATTATGTTAATAAATCAAAAGTTTGAGAGGCATTGATATAATAATGAGGAGATATTAGAATGCATTTTTATATTACAAGACTTGCTCCAAACAAAAAAAAACAGTAAGTTAACAAGCGTATCCTTGGACAAAACATAACAGCAAGTTGTGACCTGGTGAGAAAGGCATCCCTAGAATTCTGCACAAAAGGAATACTCTGATGGAAACAGGATTTATGGAAACTTTTTTTTTTCTTTTTGAAAAATAAAGACATTTTGTCTAAAAAAATATACTACCTAGCCCAGGGGTGTCAAACTTAATTTGGTTCAGGGGCTACATAAAGACTAATTAGATGTCAGGTGGGCAGGACCTAAACAATAATATCATAATTATCTATAAATATTAATAAATCCAAGTGCAAATAAGTACAAGTATTTTGAGAATACTCATTTTTAATAAAATATAATTTGACAAAACATCACCAACATGATTGTTTGTGCATTTTTTCACTTTCAAAATTCACCAAGTGGCTGGATTGAACCCCCTAGCGGACCAGTTTTGGCACATGGGCCGTATGTTTGACACCCCAACCTAGCCTATCACCATCCAAAGGAATATAACGCCTGAAGATGAGGTGGAGCAATACATTTGTTATTGTAATCAGTGTTTTCTTAGTTTAGAGTAAAATGTTTGAAGGTGATGCAAAAAGGATGCAAAGAATACAGAGACCTTGCCAATTTACAAAGATTACAAGAGACATTACAAAGTGTACACTGTGCACTTCTGCTTTCATAAGAAAAGGTAATGTGTTTTTTTAACTTTGAATTGTAATTAATCACACAATTGTACACGATGACATAAACAAACACCAACAGGTGAAAACCAAGCGCAGCTGAAATACATAATAAACGGGAAAGCCGTGAGCAAAAATAAGATAATAAGAGCGGATAAAGAGAAGATCACATCTTCTGCATGGTGTGGAAGTCGAATAATGAAAAACACTTGACCTTCAGTCTGACTGATGCCTTTGAGCCCATCATGACATCCTCGTCCAGCGG
The DNA here is from genome assembly GCF_000523025.1 of Cynoglossus semilaevis. Lineage (NCBI taxonomy): Eukaryota > Metazoa > Chordata > Actinopteri > Pleuronectiformes > Cynoglossidae > Cynoglossus > Cynoglossus semilaevis. The sequence continues at coordinate 17,515,177 of NC_024328.1, forward strand.
CATCATACATGGAGGAGAAATTGGTGAACTCTGGAGAAATGACAGTTGAGCCATTTTTAACCACAGCAGATAAAGTACAGTACATGAGAAATCTGACCGAACCTGTTGTGTATAACACACAACAGGTTCACATATGCCAGATAGATATACAGACCTTTGCAGAATCCTATTCTTTTGTCTGCAGTTAACAACAAAAAGAACAAACAAATCCTCAGGCTGAATCGTACAAACATCCTCTGACCTGCCTTTGGAGATATTTGGTATTTTTATTGCCCTTTACCCCTGTGTACATGCCCTCACAGTTGCTCCAACTCCTACTCACTTTCTTTATTCCTGTTTTTATCTAAAACACAACACCACATCCAGACTGTGGCTGAAACATTTATGGTACACTGAGACATTCACCCTTTCTTCACCCGTCATTAAGTAATATGATTTGCCATTCCACCTGTTTTTATCTTCACACACTCTTCAGGGGGATAACAAACAGTGTGTTGTTTGTTGTTCGGTTTCCGACTGTGAATTAGAATGAAATTCAGGTTACAGCTGAGTTGTCCTAATTTAGTGGCCAATCAAGCCACAGGTTTAAAGAATAAGGAAAACAAACTGTAATCAGGATATGATGATAAATGTGTTGTTTTTTTGTTTTTCTCAGCCTTAACCTCCCTCTGAGATGATGCTGTAATTGTGAACAATGTAAACATAAGACAATGCAAATTAAATCAGGCTCCTATTGATGAACTACGGTCTCCTAATGAAGAGATGGGGGAGGAGAAGGGGCTGGTCATAAGAAAAACAGATCACTGAGAATCATGATAAATAGAAATAAAAAGATTACCATTAAGTCAAGTATAAGAAACATTTAAAAAAATGATTTCAGGGTCAGTGTTAGGTTTATTCTAACATGTGACAACAAAGTAACAACACAAAGACATCTGGATCTTTTTCTTGCAGGGGGAGAATGCAGCTTGCTCTTCTGGCAGCTTTCTCATCAACTCCGAGTTGCTGCACCCTTCCTCTGCTCTTTTATTTAGTTTACAAAAGTATCAGATTACATATCATGTGATCGTGTGTGAGTATATGAATGGGTATGGAGTAAGAAGGTGGGTGTGAATGTGGGTGTGGCTGTGTCTGGTAATTTCTCCATCAGTTTTGAGCACACTAGATTATAATATGAGAAGCAAATAGTTTCTTAAAGCGACAGTACAGCATGAAGCAATGATAATAAATTAAATTATTCCAACATTTCCCTCCTGTTTATCATTGATGAATGCCAAAATCTCTTATCCTGCATTATGGCTCCTTAGGCTAGGTGTTTCATAACACATTCACTTTCATAGCACACATAGTCTCTTTTGCCTTTATGAGGAGTAAATGCTCCTGTTTTGGTTTTATTAGAAATTGGTGGGAAGATTGAGTTACAGGTGTCAACTGTAAGGCAGCACTAGGACGACTCCTGTGACTATCAATACACACACAGAGAGTCGCATTGGAACTCCTAATCTACGGAATGGCTGCCATTGTTTTGCCATGGTTACCAGCACTTCACTCTCTTTGTCAATCATCTTATGTCTGCAGGACTATGGTTAGCCCAATACAGTAATCACACTAAATGGCTGAGGATCTCCCTGCGTCACCAACGTTGAGACGTATAGCTTCTGTAATAGCTACACCCCTTTGTAGTCGGACTTCCCCTCAACCAATTGGATCCTGTACCAAGAACCTCTGTCTCTTGCAATGCTAAAGATGAATCCAAGATGGTCGTTCAGCAATCTTTATGGCTGTAGGACCTGTTATGGGCCTTCCCACTTTGGACTCGACCAACATTTCCTTTTGATGACCTTTATTAGCACCCAGTCGCCGACCTAGATTGGCATACTGTCACTCTACAAAGATATAGCTGTATCTGGCACAGAATTACAATTTTGTATTTCTGTTTTTAGCACAGTGGTGTTTTAAATTTATTTTCATCTTTTGGCTTATGCTTGATATGACTTGGTTCATGTAATAATTTCTATTGTCACAAATCTTGGTATAATCTCTTTGACCAATGCTTTTGCCACTGTAATAGCATCAGC
>NC_024328.1:17520439-17527493 GCF_000523025.1 Cynoglossus semilaevis
TTTGTCCACGGGTTTTAAATTTGGATACAAAGGTTGGGAGGGAGGGGAGGGTTGAGAACATGTCATACATTCTTCTGTATTTGCATTATCTGAAAGTTGAGTTATTGTATCAGCACATGTTATATCTGCTTTTATCTCAGCATCATCTAAAAGTGGAGACGTTTTATCATCACACTCTCGGTTCTTATGTATGTTTGATGCTATTGTTTCATTGTCCTCAGGTCTGACATACATAGTTTTGTTTTTTCTCACGTTTGATTGTGGATTTTTGTTTTGACGCATTGCTTTTGTTTTTAGTTGTTTTAGTTCTATTCCGTTTTTTTTTTTTTTTTTATTGCACAAGCTTGTTTAAGCCAACATTCAGTCGCACTCCACCCAAGCTTCTCTTCTTTTTGTTATTATCTTTTGCCAAGCACAAGATCTTTGCAGTCTTCTTGGTTAAATTTTCCCTCAGACTGCCCGCCGATTTGATCACAATTCCTTCTCAATCACACACATTCACTCTTTTTTTAGGCCTTTTGTACTCTAGGGACTGCTGCCCAGGGACTCCAACCCACTTTCAGCATTTAGGGATTACTGCCCAGGGATTCCAACCCATTTTTCAACCACGCGCTGGTAATAAAAAGTTGTTTCTCACCCTCGTCGTCGATCTTATTCTGGTATCAGGTGCCATCAATTAGCAGCCTAGGATCAGGTGTCGGAGTACTGGCCTTCAGGTACAGGTCTTCCGTTCACTTCCATCCACGGTTTTCAGTCGTTCTCCACCCGATCCTTAGGTTCTGCTTAATTTGTTGGCATCCTGCTCGAAGGATCAAGTTATGTTAGGTTTATTCTAACATATGTGACGGCAAAGTAACAACACAAAAGATGTCTGGATCTTTTACTTGCAAGGGGAGAGTGCAGCTTGCTCTGCTGGCAGCTTCCTCATTAACTCCGAGTTGCTGCACCCTTCCTCTGCTCTTTTATTTAGTTTACAAAAGCATCAGATTACGTATCATGTGATCGTGTGTGAGTATATGAATGGGTATGGAGTAAGAAGGTGGGTGTGAATGTGGGTGTGGCTGTGTCTGGTAATTTCTCCATCAGTCTTGAGCACACTAGATTATAATATGAGAAGCAAACAGTTTCTTAAAGTGACAGTACAGCATGAAGCAATGATAATAAATTAAATTTTTTCAACAGTCAGGCAGAGGAGGACTGCTTTAAGCTTGTGTCATACACAAGGTTCACATGTTCAACGTCTAGCAGTCAAGAAATGTAGGTTGTTACAGAAGGGTAGAGCTAATAAGTTAACAATTACTTAGATGATGGATGGGTGGTTGGATGGACGGATGGTTGTTTGTCTGCATGATATATGGACGAATTCATGGATTACTGAATGGATGGACAGACGGATGGATGGTTGGTTGGATGATGGATGGATAGATGGATGGTTGGATGATAGATGGATGTATAAATAACTGAATGGATGGATGATGGATGGATGGATGGATGGATGGAAGAATAAATGAATAGATGGATGGATGAGGAAGGAGAGAGGGGGGAGGTGATTCAAACAACAACTGACAAAATCCTTGTTTGTTCACAAGGATTTTGTCCTTGTGAACAAGGACAGGTGGACCTGCTTCACTATTTGAGAAGTACTGCTTTAAATGGTCAAAGGCAGCTATGTTTTGTTTCTTTGTTTCTTTGCTTTTTGGTTTGTTTTCATATTGAAAAAAAAATGCATTGAGACTAAAAGTCTTCTTTAAAACGTTGTCATTAAGTGGGTTGACCACAAATAAAAAAAAAAGAATTTTGAGTGAAGTTACTTTGAAGTAAAAAATATATAATATAGAAAAAATATAAAATATAAACATAAAAATTTAAGAAAACGTGGGCTCTAGAAAAGTCACTTAGAGAAAGAATGGAATCATAACAGTTCTATTTTATTTCCCTGAGGACATTTCCTAAAGGGATCAATGCAATTTCATATAAGGTAAACTAATCTATAATGTTCTGAATGTGGTACTACTCTGAGGGTTAGCTGTGTTTTGCAACAAACTAAATAAAATGTTAATGCCCTGGCAGTGGCAAATAGCTTTGTTTTTTTTTATTTTAAATATATACAGTTATTTTAAATATATACAGTACATATATTTCATATTGTTATGTTGCCATTCATTTTTCAGTTGAGATGAGTTGAAATATTTTAACAGCTACTGTGTTAAGGAAACCGTGCTATCAAAACGCTGCCAAATGTTATTGCACGCTTGTTCATAAAGTAGTGTAAAATATGTGCACAGCACACTTCTTCAAATTTCTAACTGTGCTCAGTGAAATGATTATGTAGCATCATTTGGAATTTAAAATGTTAACTGTTGCTGAACACTTAATATTCTATATAAAAACTAATCTCTAATATATTACCCTAAAAAGTTAACCAGTGTGGGCGTTCAGGTCCATTTATTAGGTCTCTCCCTCATGAACATGATCTGGATCAACTGCTCATATCACTGTGAAAATGGTTTGTCTGTTGCGATACTGCCACCTTAGCTTCACACCTACAAACAGAGCATCTCTACCTCAATCCACTATTACACAAAGATCCCTCTCTGTGTTCGTGAATGAACCTTGATAATGAAAAGAAGTATGCAGAAAAACGCAGAAATGAAATCAGACGTCTATTCTTAAATCACAATGTCCTGGTGAGTGGAGACGAGGAAGAGGAGGATGGACGTACAGAGAGTTATATTTGTATCAAGGAGAGAACGTGTGAAAGAAGCTGATATACACTGAGGGGAATGGAAGGAAACTGGAGGAAAAGATGGCAAGGAAGCTCTGAGTTTGTCAGTTTGTTTTCTCATGGGCACTGATAGCGTCTCCTCCTAAATGTCAAGTAAATTTCCATTTAAAGTGTCTTGATCAGATCCACATCCAGATCACACATACACACACAATTACATACATGTGAACAGAAGCTCAGTCACATGGCCAGTGGCAGAGAAAGCTATGGAGCAGCAAACACCACCAAACTAGGCACAGTCGATTTAAGTGGACAGTGTGATGTAATCAGAACACGTCATATTTCCATATTACTGTCCATGACTCATGTCAAGTGACACAGTGAACACAGCAGACCTTGGGTTCATCAGTAAACTGAACACATACACAAACACACACACACTTCTTTAGACTTCACTTCCACCCGCCCTCCAATCTGCTCTAGACCAATGAGGCGTATCCTCCCCCAGGAGTTCAATAATGACTGCCAATCAGGGTCACACTGGCTGTGCCCAACATTGAAGACAGATGGGTGGCCCTGGGGCCCCAGCTGTACGGAAGTCAACACAAGCTTAGGGATATATTCAATATGTTCCACATACATCAGACACAACAGACATAAATATGCTCCGGCACACAGATATCAGAGATGCACAGGAGTAAAAGTAGTGAACAGAACAGCTGAAAACACAAAGATTCAGTTGCACTGTAATTGATCTACCAACTGTTTAAAAAAAAAAACTACACGGCAAATCGTCTAATGCCACAGTGGGCAATTAATTCTCATAAACAAAAAAGGTGCACTGTCCAAAACTGGCCCGCTTGGGGTTTCAGTAGGGCCCACTTGATGGATTAGGTTGCAAACCCCTGGTTTTAGAGGAATAAAATTCATAAATCCAAAAAATATCAAATTCCAAAATATATATACAGTGGAACTCGTATCTCAAATAATTTTTCCTATAAGCAATAACAGAAAAAAAATCAATCCTTTCTGGCTCTCTAAAAAACTCCGTTATTAGTGCTGATAACAATGGGAACAATGAGTTTTTAATTGCTATAGACATATACACACACAAAATGATAGTATATAATTCCTGTGATATAAAATAAAATGGGTTTTTAATTATGAGTTCAGATGATACAGTAGTGGCTAATGGAGGAGGAGGGAGGGAAGAGAGTTGGCCCGTACATAGACACTTGATTCCGTAACATAGCTTACACGTACTCTATGCAACTTACATAAACGTAGTATTATCTTAAATACGTATATGTTTTTTTCCTACTACTTTACTTATTTTTTCAATTTGTATTTTTATTATTATAATTTTATTATCTTTGGTGGACACCATGCTCATATTTATCGAGTTCATGCTTTATTTCATCATGGTCATCATGAGTTTCTTCTTCTCACTACCATCCTTACCACTCACTTTCTTAGGACTCATCAGTATTATGAAGAATAATGCACAAAATAGAGAGAAAATCACATAGATAACTCAAACACTCGCGGGAGATACATACGGACGTCGATGAACATGTCTATATATATGTATATATATATATATATATATATATATATATATATATATATATATATATATATATATATATATATATATATATATATATATATATATATATATATATATATATATATATATATATATATATATATATTATATATACCGTATATATATTCTGTTTATTGCAGGAACAGAAAGAAAAAATAACAGGAGGTAGATATATGTGTTTCACCCATGTTTTTATTTCTGACTGATCCAGATGATTAATGTTGAGATGGTAATTAAAGCTCCTTCAATGTGTGTAAATGACAAGACGTGTGTACCAACTGTTAGTATTATTAGAGCAATGATCAGTTGAAGGACACTAGAATTATTGGATATACAACATATTTGACTTTGACAAACTTTCCACCAGATTCAGATTCCCACCTTTCTTCAATGCCATCAGCTTTCATCTGGGGTTTTACTGGATGAGGTTCATTGAGTCCTTTTCTTACTACTGTACAGTATGTGGCCTTTTCCAAAGTCTTCCCTCTCTCACTTTCCTCTTCGTTATTTGAAGCAGACATATCTCTTCTTATGTTATTCCAATTTGTTTTACTTTACGTGTAAATTATATGAACCATAGTGTCTTATGGTGATTTTTTTTAAATAATTAAAGATGTTCCAAACCTCTTCTACCATCCTTAGACACCCTTAGACGTGACAGAAAAACAGTTCACACTTCAGCAAAACTCACACCAGCATACATGACAACACAGACATACAGCTGTTGCATTCTAAAAAAAAAATCCCAACCCAGATAATGTGTAGTATTTTATATTCTCTTGAGTTTTAAGAGTGAGAGCGGCACAGACAATGACTCCAGTGACTCATTTGCCGTGCTGTGTCTTGAACAAGGCTTTTTATCCTGCTGCTCCAGAAAAATACTATAATTTTGATGGAACAAGCATGACAAGAAAAAGTTAGGTCTTTCTGAAAAGGGAATAAATATCAGTTATTATAGATGTTCGAAGGAGAAATGGCAAATTGTTTTTTTTAATGTCTTTTTTGTTTGTTAAAAAGAGTGAGTCATACGACTGCAGTAAAGCTGATTAAAAGGTCATCTAGTAAAAAAAAAAACATTAATACCATTTTTAGATACTTCTGTCATGTCAAAGGTTAGATATGACGATCATGTAGTGATTACTATTATAACTGCAGGGGATGCTGTTAACACTGTAAATGCACTGGAATATCACTAACATGTACTGGTACAAGTGATCAGTATTTTAACTCCTCAAATCGTCCTAAATTTTAAAGGTTTGACTAGGGCCCTGTGTAGCAGTAGACCTTCAGCAAAATGTGAACCTAGTCATTGTGAAGTCTAAGTTTTTAGTTTAATACAGATTTGTTTTTTACCCTCAAAATGGTATTTAATGATGAAGAAAAGGTTTTTATGAAGCATTTCAAAACATATGTTCTGGAAACTTCTCCACTTGTCTGAATTTTAATGACATCAACGAAATACCTACAGGTCGTTTTACATTAGTGAAATTTTTTTACGCAGAATCATAGATGGATGGACAGACGGACGGACAGACAGAGAGACAGACAGACAGACAGACAGAAAGATAGACAGATAGATAGATAGATAGATGTTGAGCAACCTATATATAGACCACTATATTTACATGCAGCGATTAAATTAGCCGTGAGGTCAGATAACATTGATAAAAACTAGCTTGACCTCTGAGGATAGTTGTCAATGATGTGCATAATTAGCAGTGTTGAATGGCCCTGCAGCAGTAATGTTCTATACATTCTGATTATAATTTGGGTTATTATTACAATAAAATATCAACCATTCACAATTACACCAACTGCTTCCCTGAAAAGTCGGTTCACATTTTTGAAATGGTAAAAAAAAAACTTACTTGTGTCTATTTATTTGGAATGTACCCGTGTATTTTGCATTTGCGTATGCACAGGGCATACTTTACTCACTGCATACAGTTACAGAATCTATTCCTGAGGTTGTGTGAACAGTAAAAGTTAAGTAAAAAAGTTTACCTCCTCACCAGTATCACCATCCATCTGGCTCTGACTGACCTAAAGATGTTTTAGATGCAACACCGTATTGCCTAAAGGCAGCAGTTGTTTCTACACTTGGCCTTTAAGCAGAGAGATTTTTAGATTTTAGAAGTTTTTTCTAGTAACAGAGACGTTTGGCGTGTGCCAACTGAAGAGCTCTGACCCAAAAACCAAACTGTCGTGGGTGCAAGTTCTATGTCAAAAGTTGACTTTCATGTTTGCCAAAACTGCTGAATAAAATCTCATTAAAATAAATGCATGATTTATTCTGTTTTTTTCCTTTTTCCACTTAAACTGAATTAAACAGAAAGTTATTTATTACATTCGAGAAACTGTACATAGATAAAAAAAGATAGGATTAATGTCAAAACCACCATATGAAAATACAGGCTGGTGGTCTGCCTGCTGGGCATTGCTGCCTGACGCACCTCCACCAGTGCCTTTGTGCTGGCGTGCTCATCTGAACACCTCCCTGGGCCCCACTAGTGCCTGAGTGTCACTAGTGGTGCCAACTTACCTCAATGGTGATTTCCTTGGTATGGTCATATGAGTGGAAGTATGGAAGTGCTTAGGAGAAGTGGTGGTAGATTTCCTGACTGGGTTGTTTAACAGAATTTTAGAGACTGACAAGATGCCTGATGAGTGGAGGAAAAGTGTTCTGGTGCCAATTCATAAGAAGGGTGATGCACAGAGTT
>NC_024328.1:17527546-17540315 GCF_000523025.1 Cynoglossus semilaevis
AGAGTAGTTGAAGCTAGGTTGAGGCAGGAAGTGGAGATTTGTGAACAACAGTATGGTTTCATGCCTAGGAAGAGTACCACAGATGCAATATTTGCCTTGAGGATGCTGATGGAGAAGTACAGAGAAGGTCAGAAGGAGCTGTATTGTGTATTTGTAGATTTAGAAAAGGCATGACATGAAGTGCCAAGGGAGGAATTGTGGTTTTGTATGAGGAAGTCAGGAGTGGCAGAGAAGTATGTTAGTTTGGTGCAGGACATGTATGAGAATAGTACAACAGTAGTGAGGTGTGCTGTTGGAAGGACAGAAGACTTCAAGGTGGAGGTGGGACTACGTCAAGGATCGGCCCTGAGCCCCTTCTTGTTTGCTGTGGTGATGGACAGATTGACAGATGAGGTCAGACAGGAGTCCCCATGGACTATGTTGTTTGTAGATGACAATGTGATCTGTGGTGAGAGTAGGCAGCAGCTAGAAGAGAACCTAGAGAGGTGGAGGTTTGTTCTAGCAAGAAGAGGAATGAAGGTCAGCCGCAGCAAGACAGAGTACATGTGTGTAAACGAAAGGGAGAACAGTGAAATAGTGAGGTTACAAGGAGCAGAGGTGGTGGAGGTGCAGGAGTTTAGGTACTTAGGATCAACTGTTCAGAGCAGCGGAGACTGTGGAAGAGAGGTGAAGAATAGAGTACAGGCAGGATGGAACAGCTGGAGAAAAGGGTCAGGAGTGATCTGTGACAGAAGAGTGTCAGCTAAGGTGAAGGGAAAGGTTTACAGGACGGTGGTGAGACCAGCCATGATGGTTTAGAGACAGTAGCAATAGGCAGAAGACAGGAGGCAGAGCTGGAGGTGGCAGTTAAAGATGCTAAGATTCTCTCTAGGAGTGACTAGAATGGACAGGATCAGGAATGAGGTCATTAGATGGACAACACAGACAGGAAGGTTTGTAGAAAAAGCTAGAGAAGCCAGATTGAGATCGTTTGGACATGTGCAGAGGAGGGACAGTGGATACATTGGTAGAAGAATGTTAGAGATGGAGCTACCAGGTAGGAGACAAAGAGGAAGGCCAAAGAGGAAATATATGGATACAGTGAGGGAGGACATGCAGAGAGTCAGAGTGGAAGATACAGAGAACAGGGAGAGATGGAAATCAATGATTTGCTGTGGCGAAAAAAAAAAGGTACAAAGTCGAAAGAAAAAGAAGAAGATCACGGGGTGGGGATTAGGGCTGTGGCAGGGGAATTATTGGGGGTCATCCTTATACTTACCTTCAGGGTATGGGAAGGGGCTGAGGTAAGGGATGGGGTGGAATGGGGTGGCTTACTGGACTATGAATTTTCCTGATTAGTTGGTTGTTTTTATAAATTGACTATCTTACTGTAAGACTGTTCTTCAGTAGTGGACCTTGGGGTCATCGAGTGTTTCGGCCATTATCACTAGACACTCTCCCCCTGAGAAGGCCCCACTGGGGTTGATCATGCCCCAGGGTGTGTCTTGTTAATTAATTACTATTAGGTTCCTGATTTGATTGTAGCTAGATTCCTAACTTCGATTGATGGCCTTTTTTGCGCTAGAGTTACCGTTTATTATTTTGTTATGCCTATTGTGTTTATTATTGAAGGTAAATTTGTTGAAGTGAATGGGTCATCCTTTGTTTAGCCCCCAGCTCACCTCATTCCTCCTGAGCCACAGCCAAAAGCTGCCCATCTCTGCCAGGATGGTTTTTGTTTTTAAAAACAATATCAAAGTTGAATCTTTAATTACATATCATACTCTACGAATTGTACTTGCATCTTATAAAATGAATAAAAACGATTGGTCATTTTATAATAAATTAATTTTTGTTATGACTTTTCTTGTGTGTTTCTTGGAAATAAATACATTTTACAACACAAAAATGAATAAGAATATATTATAAATTAAATATAAATTATCTGCCTGTAGTGTTAACCTTCCTCTTGTGTTAGGGTCAGCACCGACCTGTTTTAAATTTTAAATGCATAAAAGAATCACTTTTAATTTGTATATTGCGTCAAGGCTTTTTGACTTTGTTGGGAACTTCTATTTCAACAAAATAAAACAAATAAAAATATTTTCACTAAATTATAGAATGCTCCGGTGGAAATTATTTGTGTTGTTAGGGTCGGTTTCGACCCAGTTATAATAATACAATTATAGAGCAATAATTAGAGCCAAAACTGAAATCACAAGTGCACTGTTAGCTGACACAATGACAGCCATCTCCTCTCCTAATCATGTGAGCTTTAGGGGATTCTTATTTTGCATGGTTTTCCATTATACCTGCACAAAACCAAAACTCATTTGAGTGGCCATTTGACTTGCAGAGTGCACATTTACAATTTACAGCATTCAAAAATGAGGTTCTGGCCAAGTTCTGGATCATGTTTTTGGTGAAAATGAGGGAGAGGACACAGAGCAGTATAGCGAATTAAATGAGCAGGTTTCTGAGGAGGAAGACAATGTGGAGTATCATCCAGAAGACAGACAAATCTGATGAGTCGGATGAGGAGTTCATTGGTGCTGAAGCAGCTCTTGCTAAAAGATTCAAGTCCAAAAATTATAAGATATTTTGGAGCTCAGCACCTCATGATGTACATGGCAGGGCAGCTGCTGCAAAAGTCATCAAGACATGTTTTGAGCTATTTATGCCATTGTCACTAAAACGAATCATCATTGCTATGATGAACCTTGAAGGGAAAAAAAGTCAGTGGTGACATGTGGAAAGACATTGATGAGGAATACCCGGATGATTTCATTGGTGTTCTTCTTCTTGCTTAAGTGTACAGATCCTGCAATGAGACCACTGATAGTCTATGCGGCACAACAACAAAAATATTTTCCAGGCAACAATTTCACTTCACACATTTGAAATGATATCAAGAGTCCTCAGATTTAACAACAGAGAGATCAGAGCGAGATCTGACAGTTTGCTCCTATCAGGGATGTCTGGGAGAGATGAGTACAGTTCTATTGCTGAAAAAAATACTTTTTTTTGGCTTTTTCTTCACGTAAATATGGATAGGTCAAAATTTACCCGTAACACCATAGATGTTACTTTAGTTATTAATATTAAAATTAAAAAATAAATAAAACAAATTTATTTAAGAGATGTGTTCTATACCCCTCAGTAATAGTCAGGTAACATAACATCCTTTTAATTATTAATATGATTCTTCTGAGGTTCATTTTACCATTTTTTAAAAATTGCAATTGAGGGGTATATATATAGTGACAAAGAAAAGGCTCAGAGGCCCACACTAAAAGTATTAAAACCAATATTTCCATGGATAAGGAAGCCTAACAAGGTAACCAATAGATGAGAAACAAATTGGATGATAGCTTATTGTTTTTAATCTATTTTATAGCTGATTTAATACATGGGTCAAAACCGACCCGTTAACACAAGAGGTGATACCAGAAAGCTAACACAAGAGGAGGGTTAAGTTGGACCTGACTGAGTCACCAGCTCCACCTTAAAATGACCGTTACCGCCACTAACTGATACTAGTTAGCTGTTATTTACAGGTTGTGTCAATATAGGTTCTTGGTGGAACCTATCCTGATAACACACGACTGCCCTGTCTACCCCTCTTAAAGAATCTCCTTCTTTAGCGGCTGTGGTTGTTTTTCATGAGTGTGAGGAGTCCCAGTGTACCCAATAAAAACACTGATCATCTTACCTCTCTTTTATAATCATCAAGAGATCTCCTTCAGGGACAGTTTCAAGATTTGGCTAAGCTAATTGGATTTATAATGGCTCTGCTGCAGAGACAGAGAAGAGTGCTTTAGTGGATGAGGTAATAAAAATGCCTTTTGGATGCTTGGGCAGAGAGACAATATAAATAGCCATCATGAGGGGACAGTGTAAGGACACAGCACAATATGTCTTCATCACACCCATGTCTTTTAAGTGCAGCTGCTCAGTGCAGTGTGAGATACAAGTGGAGGACAGGAGAGAGGCCCCATTTGGACATTCATCACTTCTGTGCCCCCGATCTGTTTGCATATTTTAGAGCCATAAACAACATGAATGATGTGCAGTGTAATGCACCATAATCCAGATTTATTTAGTCTCAGGTGGACGAGGTGCTGGTGTTCACAATCCTAGAATCCTGAGAGGTTGTTGTGGCCGTGTGTGTGTGTGTGTGCGCGCGCGCAGTGATTTATTTGATTTAATTAGATTGCAGATGTAAAACAGCTCGTGGGGAGGGAAAAAAAAGGTAAAGACGAGTACGGAGGGAGACATAAATAACAGCAGTCGCTTTTTCCTTCCACTGCTGCCTTACTCTGCTCCTCTGCCTCCTCTTGTGTCCCCTCCCACTCTCTGATCTTGCGCATGACCATATACAAGCCCTTGTTTTCACATGGACAATCAGAGAAGCGCACCTCCTGTGAGGGTGCATGTTTTCACACGGCAATTTCAGTATAAAGGTTGATGCCTGAATGTTTTATTGTGGCCTCCTCTTGCCTTTGCTTTTAAACAGTGAATTTATGGCCAATGATCATTATTATAACAGAGGAGCATAAATCAACAGGCCTCCAGCAGTGAGTGATAGAGTAAAAGTTTTAGGTTTATCAGACACCAGCAACAAATTGCTAACAATTTCTGCTTCTTAAGGAAAACAAATGTCTTCACTTCTACTCACAGCAATTTTTTTTTATTTCTTCTCACAGCAACTATGATTTAAAAGCTTTTAGGAAGTTGAAGAAAATAGCCGTTTTCAGTTGTTGTTCAGTTGTGCAATGAATAGTTCTAAGTGGTCATTTATTTCTCTTTAGACAGAGCAGTTTTTAAAAAATCTCTGAGGGAGTGTCACAGAAGGCAACTTTAACACTGGTGGTGACAGCACAAGTGTCTTTAAAAGTGAATGATGTTGTGTGAAGCTATTGGAGGAAAACGGCCACACCAGGTGCACAACGCTACCAAAGCTCAAGAGTGTGGCTCATACGCATCTGTCATAAGGTGGATTAAAGTCTAATTTAGTGAAGATTAACTAGCTTCCAAAATTAAAAAAAAAAAGTTCTTTGTTTCTTACTTTAATGAAAGTTACAAAATTTCAAAAGCTGGAATTTTTGTACCAGCACACATAACGCATTGGGCGGCAAAACCATCATGTGTTCATAGCACCAACTACAGGGCAGAGAAAGGATGTCACTTTCTCAAAAGGTCAATTTTACATACATCATCATTTATTATCACACCTGCAGCTGCAGCCCATTTTTGTATTTTGTACCTTTATTGTAAAGCAGCTACAGCTCCAGGTTTGAATATGTGGTGCGATGTTCGTTGTTGTGCACCTGCATGTGTCTGCAAAATAGGATGAGGCTAATTAGATTAATAAACCAAAATCAGTGTAAAATGGAAAAGGAAACTCAAGTTATTAAGTTATTAAGTTATTATCTGTCTTCTATATGACTTTCACACCTGCGTCTGTCCTGGTCAGCACAAATGCATAATAAATTGCTTTCACGATTAATGCAGGCAAAGCAATATTTGTTTTTGTCTTATGCGCTGGTTAATAAATTAAACGTGATCTCAGTATTAAGATGCAGACCCTAAAATCACAATATTTTGGAACACTTAACTCATCCACTGTAATAACAATAAGCCAAGTACCACAATCCATAATATCAATCCTTCCCTTATTAATATCTGACAGATTTTCTCTCTTACAGCACGTATATGTGCTTTATAGACAGGTGTCCACAAGCAACCTGCTTGCGAAACACTAGAGGCAAAATTCATATCAATAGCATTTGAATTGTTATCGATTAAACAAGCGGCTGGCCGAGATTGCCATTAGCAAAAGTAAAGAACTGCAGAGATGTGGGTTGTAGATGCAGGGCTTATATAGACATTTCGCTTTTCTCTATTGATTACAGAGCTGTTATCTTCCACCAAACTGCTGCTTGGAACAATCAAAGAGAAAATAAGTTAATCAGTCAGGACTTAGCTGTGATAGTTTTGAGGTTTAAGTGTCATAATCAAAAAATATTAGCTGCTCTAATGATCAAATTCGCTATGAAATTAACTGCAAGGGCAATTAGTAACACTTGAAAAAATCAAAGACTGTTAATAAAACAACAGCTCAGGGGAATTCATCGCGTGGTGTTATTTGATAGCATTTCGGTGCTGAGATACACACTTGCAAGTAAACAAACACACACACAGTTTGAGTGACTGAGGTGTAATGTTAATTCTTAAGCATTTATACATAGCAAAAAAGGTTTCAGGGACAACACAATGTTTTAAAGTAACACAATGTTTTAAAGTAACATCTTAGAGCTCTCTGACCCAACATCTTAGTCTTTTCTTACAAATATCACTACAGTTTTGTTTTTTTAATCAGTTCATTATTTATATTGTGTTTGGCATGACTGTTTTAATTGTCTTATGGGCCCTAAAGCGACCAGGGGTCGCACGGGGGGGACAGTGGGAGCCCATAGAGTTGTCGACTGTCACGTTGAAGGTGCTCTTGAAGACCGTGTTCATGATGCAAACTGTAGACAGAAGGACCAAGTGTTGAGAGGGTGGATTAAAATTTTCAAATGTTTAATAAATAACGATATATGAAAACATAAGAATCAACACATTTCAGAAGTCTAGCTTTTTCAAATGCAGTCCCTAAGATAATGTTACACTGTGAAATCAGGTCAGTAACAGAGAACATTTACTAATACATTTGTACAGCCATCTGCTTAAATAGGAGCAAATGTTAGAGCAATTCAAACTGAAAAACAAAGAAATAAAAATAAAACAATTTTTTCCCAGGTTATTACAGACATGATGCTCCACTGTTATGTTGGATGGCTGTTAAGGTCATTAACTTGCTATGTGAGGTATGCTGGACATAAGTGTACCACTTATATAGAAGAAATATAGAAGATGCTGAACTGCCATGTGTGAATCGTGACAAAATCACTGCCAGTTACTTTTCATGACAGTTCAATTACTATAATCCCAGATTAAAATAATCAGAATACGTTTTGGGAACTTTTCTTGAACGTTCACATCCCAAACAGCAGGGCCTCGCTCTGTTTGCCATTCTTCAAAAAGAAAGACCCAATAGTGGTTGACTCTACATGACAAAGATAATTCTACATGTTCCCCTTACTTCTTTCCTCAAATTTGTTTTCCAAGCAGTTAAAAAAACAAACAAAATCGTTTTTCACGTGGCTAGACAAGCACCTCTTTGTTTGTCTAGCCACGTAAAAAATGATCCTAGATGCGCACACATGCTCCTCCGCCGTCTCTCTCACCCAGGTACTGCCTTAGGAATCCAACTTCTTCTCTGTGATTAAGCTCTGTCTCCACTGCCTTCTCTCCTCACTGCTTCCTCTCACCTCGCAGCAAACATACACACATCAGTATGCCAGAGGTGCCACAGGAGGATTTAGGCACATTGGCGGTGCTGCTTAGATCTCAGTATTGATCCTAATGGAGGAAAGGGTTGCAGGTTCAACTCCAGGTCAACCTCAGGGTTGCACAGTAGGTCAGGGAGATGAGGAAGAGCCCTTGGAAGTGACAACACCATTAGCATGGCAATGATGAAGGGAGATTATGGGGTGTTTTGCAGGGTCAAGATGAAAAGATGAAAATAAAGGATTTACTCCTAAAGTTTGACATACATTTACCACTGTTTTTTCATAAATTGCTTTTTTTCTTTTAAAATATATAAAAACGTTTCTCTTTACGTTTCGACTTTGTTTTATTCTCCGTATGGCCCTACTACTGTGTCATTCTGCTCCTTGTTAAATGAAGCTGAACCTCTAAAGCCAGAGTTTGGTCTCATACGTATGATGCTTTACTGGACGCACCTAATGATCCCTCACTTAGGACAGATCTGTAACACTACACCTGTATAGATAGATGTGCATGCATGCACACATACTGATGCTAAAATAGCCCCTGTCTGCTGCCAATTGCAGGCCCTTGGAACAGATCTTCAGCGGTTGAATTTAACTACACTCTTCAGCTGCTTAATTTGCCTCTGTCTTTCTCCACACTTCTTTTCCCCTTTGCTTTTCTGCTGCATTTTTGTCTCCGTCTCACCTCTGTCCCCATCTCCATTTCCTCTTTCAGTTATTCCTGCCTGTTGCTCACATTGCCATCATCTCATACTTTCTGTGTGCTCGTCTACCCCACTCTTAGATCTCTCCTGTTCTGCACCATCTCACACAATCCTTAACTCTGTATGGCCTGTGGTGCCGTATGGATTCACAGTCCCACAGCTAATTACTGTGACGAGAGCAGAGGCGTGTATTTGGTATTCCTCTGAAAAAGAATAAAACTATATACTGTATATATGACAATTATCTCCTAAAGCAAAATTGGGATATGAGATTCATCCCTCACGGTGCAGATCAAAATGATCCACAACATGTTTCATTATCAGTTTGTGAGGGTCACACAGCTTAAACCTGTCGTTATTTAGGTCACAAAGAGGTTGAAAAACAATAAATGTGTGAAATGTGCATTTATATAAAATGAATGTCACTGAGAATCTAGGCATTAAAACAATGTTGTATTTTTCCTGAGCTTGTGTATTTGTGCATAAGGTCCAATGTTACAATAACAATGACTGTCATTGAGCGAGGGCAGTTCTGGCTGCAATATTTATATTGACCAGCAGGGGTTCTCTTAGCAATCTCTTGAACTCAGTCCAAGATTATTCTTCTTTCAAATTGATTGAAACATGTTATATACTAACATTATGAGTAACATTGTGAGTCAAAGTATTCTCGTTTGTTCTAGCCAATACCAAGTACCTTTACTGATACTTCTTTAGGTTGAGTTTCAATAAATATACAGTGCACTGGAAGGCAGTTTTATATACTGTATGTGGTAAAGCTCTGTAGGAAATAGGGCAACATACAGGGTTGGTGCAAGCTCAGCACAAACCACAGGGAAATTGACAGTTTTAGTTTTATCTCAGTACTATATCCAAAAGTTAAAAAAAGAATGTTCTATTAAATGAAAAGTCTTTAAGGTGACACTTTCTCAGATTAGATTATTTATTTATTAAAAATTAAGGATAAAAAAATCATTTAAAAAACTGAAAAGGTAACAATTTGAATCGTAACACAGCCAGCAGAACAGAAAGTGAGCAGAGCTTATAGAGCAGTAACTATCAATTGAAAACTCTGAGTCATACTTTCCAGTAAACAGTAAAAAATCCTAATTGAACTTTATTTTTATCTTTCAATAAATATATGAACACAAACAACTTTTGTTGAATAACTGAACAAATTGGTGACTTGAATTGAAGGCAACAATTAGGGATTTGATTTTTGTCCAATATTAACTTTTTGCTAGTATCCAGTATGCCGATGTTGTCCAGACACTTAATTTTCAATTCGAATATCAACCGATATCTGTTTTTCCCCAAAACTGCGGTAAACATCTTAGGACTCCACAAGCGAATCTAGCATATTTGGCCAGATCCAGGCATTATTGGATTTTTATTATCAGAGGTAAGACAGATAACAATTCTTAACTATCTAACTATCAACACTATCTGCACCACTGAGTATTTCATATAACCTAAACCCATTTTCTATCTCTTACCATTAACTCCACTCTGTTTTGACTAAAGTGGCTGGGCCAATGTATTAATTTTCGTCTTTTATAAACTGCATATTTTCACTTCAGATTCTCTAAGTGGGAACAGCTGGCAGTAGTGTGCAATACTTCTGTGGTTTAGCTAGTTAAATGTGTGTACTGTACACTTAGAACTATCCAAATGGTTTAAAAATAAAACACCCTGATTAACAAAGTTCAGAGGAGAGAGTAACTAGAGAGACAGAGGCATTAAGGACTAAGCTGATGGGAGCGGGATGTGAGTGAGGTGAATTTCAGGTGAGCTCCGTCTAACTGCTGCAACCTGATGAAGTGGAATGGAGAGCTTTAGTTCAGGCAGAGCAGAGCAACCATGTGATTTGCTGCGTGCACACTTTGTAATCACTCACTACGCCCATTCATCTGCCATCTACATGCTGACCTCATATTCATGCAGTCACATCCTACAGGAACATTGAGTCCCACATGCTCCTGTGCTAAAACAGTCATTCATCTCAAGACTGAGCAGTCAACACTAGAGAGGGTATCTACAGGAACTTCTAAAGGGAAGTGAACCTCCAGTGAGCTGTAGCTCCTACTAAAAGTGCTAAGAGTGCAATTTTATGGGCTGACCGTCGGCCATGTTGTGTGGCAAAAGACGCGAATAGGTAGACGTAAACAATCAAGAATGACAACAAAAGACAAGAATATCAACCCAATATCAATATCAATCATGATGCATGACCCATGATATACTGAGTTATAAAAATGTTACTAAGTGTTTTTATGTGTTTTTAGACATAAAAATAAGAACTGATTTGGTTCTGTTTTTATACACCAAATTTTCTTTTTGAATGTTGACACAATTATTCTGCAGTTGTAAAGGCTGACCACTGTATAGCAGTGTTGGGTGATTCTTAGGCGTCCACTGTAGAGGCTTATATGCAACACTGCCATCAAAACCTATTCTTATCATAGAAAATGACATTTTCATAGCTGTCCACTGTAGTGACCGTCATGCATGAAAGGGTTAAATCGCCAGAGGGAGATCAGACAAAATTGTTGTATAGAGACGTTGAAGTTGAAAATAATCAATGGAAAAGACCTATATAAAGTCAACAAAGCTGGGTGGAAGACCTTGAAAGTTGGCCAGACAATGTATATCATACGATATTTATTAACACCCAAATAATACAGCGTGTTAATGTAAAAATCACAGTGCCTTGTACTGATGTATGTCTTTTGTTAACATCATTAGAATAACAGTACATGAAGAAATGTTTTGATTATACATGTACATAGAAAATACTGATAATGATATGGACTGTCGTCAGCTGAGGAGTTACGTTTGCTCGGTGTACATTTGTCATGTATGCAAAGTACATTTGGATATATTTTAATTTTAATGACATTGAACATATGAATTAAATAAAAGTATAATGTAATTACCCAAAATAAAGTGTTCAGAACAGACTTTGTAATGCTTTTTTCTTAGATCTGGGTTGAAATTAGTACAGTAATACGTGGAAACAAGAGCATCCATCTTTCTATTGAAAAATCCTCCATCAGTTTCCCTTGGTAACAAATCGCTTAATGTCAAAACACTTGCGATTTCCAGATGGGTTGGTACAATCCAACATAACACAGGTATTTACCATTATCGTGCTCTTTTGTGTATTTGATATCTATCTATATTCTCTGTTGCCACACAAGATGGCAGACTACGGAACTATAGGTAGTAGCATGATCATCATCGGAAAACTATCTATAAGAACAGATCATAAGATGGTTAATGATCTAAGCTCATTGCTGTGGGGGATTCAGAGTAACGTAATGATAATATAAGAACGATAAAAAAAATGGTTATAATTCGATATAAATACTTCTTTGGAAATATATTATATTATATATTAATATATATTAATATATAATATAAATATATTATATACACAAGATACAGGAGTCTTGCCGGTGGTGGTAGCAGGCGTAGCTCTGGCCTGATAAGGATAGTGTGGTCAAATACGCTTCGAATATTTGTATATATATTCTGACTTTGTGCAGAAAGTCTGAATATATATACAAAAAGTCTGAATATATATACAAAAATCCTGAATATATACA
Organism: Cynoglossus semilaevis; assembly: GCF_000523025.1. Lineage (NCBI taxonomy): Eukaryota > Metazoa > Chordata > Actinopteri > Pleuronectiformes > Cynoglossidae > Cynoglossus > Cynoglossus semilaevis. Next base: position 17,539,238 of record NC_024328.1, read on the forward strand.
CAAAAATCCTAAATAAGGCTCCTGTATCTTGTGCCAACGTAGCAGGGCGTAAAAAGTATTTTAAAAAATAACAGCAATGCGATACAAGCAGCTTCAATATAAACGTCTTTATTTATTCACTCTTTATTGCTTCTCTTCTCCCCTTTTCTCTCTCTCTTTTTTTTTTTTTGCCTTTTTGTGTCTGTTGTGAAGTGTAACCTACTTTTTCATCCTGATTTTTGTTCTTTTTACATAAACGGCATAAAAAATATTTCCGTTACTCATTTTAATTGTTGTGCAGCAGGTTAGGGTGATAAAGTACAGAGAAAGCAATTAATTTCTTCTGCAGAGGTTACACTGGGAAATGTGAGAATATGATTCTCTGAGGATGACAACATAAGGTGATGTCAGACATGCAGGCTTTCAGGCAGACAATACACACAGTCACAGACACACAAATGCAGCGAGACTTGTTCGTATTTCCCAGCCATTCTATAATTTAGACACATAGAAATATTTAACACCAAAGCCAAACATATCCACAAGTGCGAGTCTGTGAATACACTGGGTCATAATGAGATTGGACTGGTAAGAAGAGCCAGTCAGTGAGAGTGATCATTATTATGGCATTGCAGAAAAAGATGAATAAAAGTGCAATGGTTCTTATTCATTTACCTGATAAGTGCCAGGTCCAAGGTTGGTGTTCATGAAGACCTTGAAACGATCCTCTTTGGACGAGATCAGAGCCAACTGAGAGTGAGATTTTACACTGGGGCTGTAATGGCCAGGACCTCATTGATTGATGGCCATTTTCTCATCTCTTTTGAATTTATAGCCACACACGCTCATAATTCTAGACAGCACCATTATTATAGTCGCTGTTTATCTGAGAGCTCCGTGCAACAGTTCCACGAACAGCTCTCTTCTGCCCTTCAGTCAAGTTTCTGTTACACAGATTCAGATTTAGAAAATTACATGACAATATCCCCCACAAAATTTAATGATATAGTAAATAAAACAAACTTAACTTTAAAAACTGTCATAGACAATGTAGCCCCCCTAAAAAGAAAATTATGTCTCAAAATAAATCCGCCCCATG
>NC_024328.1:17542295-17555721 GCF_000523025.1 Cynoglossus semilaevis
GGGGCATTGCATTTCATTTCATTTCACTTCATCTTGCACTTATAATGAGGACACAGACTCTACGGTCTTACTTTATTCTTCTGTCCTGTCCTATATTCATACCGACCACCATGTATACACTTAGGAAACTGGTCCCACTCTTTTACAGTTCTGCTGCCACCGGTGAACAGGAGGAGCACAGGACTACTGCCACTACCACTACTGCAGCTTTTTTTTCTTCATTGGTTTTTATGTATTTGTACAATGTATGTTCTGATAACATCTATTGCACGTCTGTCCGTCCAGGGAGTGGATCCGTCACCTGTGGTTCTCCCTAAGGTTTCTACCTTTCTCTTTTCTCCCTGTTGAAAGGGTTTCTCTTTCGGTAGTTTTTCCTTACCCTGGCTGACGGTCTAAGGACAGAGGATGTTACCAACCCTGTGAAGCCCCATGTGACAAACTGTATTTTGTAAATGTGGGCTATATAAATAAAATTTGATTTTTTTGATTTGATTTTGACCTGATTCACACACATGCACACAAAAACACAAGAAATAGCACTACTAATCTAAGTAATTACAGTATAGTTAGACTAACCATGATTAATTATGAATATTTTGATCATAATTAATCATGATTAATTGTGATTATGATTAGTTAACCTTTCTATTATTTAACTAGTCAATTTGTCCCATTTAAGTTTTTGTGTTCACCAATGTACTGGTTATCTTTTTCTTCATGAAGGTTTGTGACCTTTCTTCATCTAGCATCATTAACTGGTGTGTAAACTCTATACCCTTTAAGCTTTATTTGCTTACAAAGATGTTGATGGTAAAAACTTTAACTAAATAGTTATTAAATATAGTGTTAGAATTAAAAAAAACATTTTTCACTTTTCTAAATATTTATGTCATCTAAAATAGTTCTAAAAGTTGTTATTGGTTTAACCTGGTTTTTGACTGTTTTATTTACACAGTACATCTCGCAACATTATTTATTCCTCATATATTACTCAATACTCATCTATTCATCCAATTAATGTTAGTACCTAAGTACCTAATACCTAACATCATCAATATATCCAAGTAAGAATATGTAAAAAAAAAAAATCTCACCAGACTTTTGCTAAGAAGTGTCAGGATGCTTCAGAAAAGTTACTATATACCTACATTTGTTTTAAGGCCAAAGACAGAAAGAAAAGACTAAACTCAACTAAAATTCAACTAATTGTTGAATATAGCAAAATAATGTCTGGAGTACAAAAAAAGAGTAAGAAGGAGTATCTGCCAGGTTCAGAGGTTCAGTCTGGTGAGCAATGATGGGTCACGGCCTTCTACAGTATGCTGTGCTTTTTGCAAAAGAATTCTAAAAAGAAATTCTAAACTCAAGACCTATACCTGTCCCTAATAGGTTAAACTGTGGGAATTTGGAGAAATCTCTGCGTTTCAAGTCCAGTGATAGAAACCAGAACTAAATTTGTGACCTTGCATCTGTTATGTCTGTGGGTAAACAGTAGTAGTAGCCATGGTAGGGGAATTCTGTGAATATATGAAGGTACTAAAAGAGTGGCTGCAGTCACTGTGTTTCCCATTAACACTAGAAGAAATCCGCTGCAAAATGAGGAGAAAAAGCAGACAATGTTGACCTCTGAGTGTTGGACTTCTCTACACTCTTGTTATGAAAGAAAGAAATCAAGAATCGGCCTGCACAATTGCAGGACTCACATGTGCATTTATTTAAACATTTACTTTTAAATAATAATAATATCACAGTGTTTACACAGAGTATTTCAAGACAAATATAGTGCTTTAAGGAAGAATCATTTAAATGTATTGCAAGCTGTTTGTTTAAGAAAAAAACAGGTTTTGAGGGCTTAGTTTAAATGTTGCATAACAATATTTCTTTAATTCTTTTATTTTTGAAACCTAGAATGACAAAAGTTTGTGCAAACTCACTTTGTAATAAACAGCATAGCTATGCATTACACTGGCATAATTAACGGTAATGTTCGGGGATTTAACCATTATCAGTAGCTCAGCATTGTTTTTACACGCTAGCAGTGTGTGACCTCAAGGGTATATGCAATCAGCTTACAACTGCAGAGAGGGAAAGGTGACTTTGAAAGAAAACATATTCAACTACAGCGTTGTGCTAACAATGTCAAAAAATGAAAGCTACCGATGGAAGCTAATGTGCTATTGCAGCTGCATCCGTGTTTGTCTATGTCTGTGTGAGGTTGGTGGGTGTGTGTGTGCGGCTGTAGCACAGCCATGTAACAGACACATATTCTTCCCATTATCAGAACTGTGATCGCACAGACCAATCATGAGGAACATCACATTCCCTATTGTTCCATACACTCTACACCTAGTCATTAATGCAAATTTAATAATGGGCAGCAGGACTGACTGACTGTCTGTGTGTGTATGTGTGTATTTTGTAGTGCACATATGCATGCATGTGTGTTGCATTGCATATATAAAATACACCTGTGTCTATATGATTGTGATTGCTTAGTTCCTTCTGTGTGTGTGTGAACAGACAACACAACTGCAAACAGTCTACGTCTATTTATATGCAAATTAGATTTTGGTTAAACGGTTTGGGCTGCCTCATGGGTCGAGTCCCATGACTAAATGGGGCTAGTCATAAATTATCCAAGTAAGTCATGAATCTATCAATTTTGAAACAACATTTTTCAATGGGAGTGTAATTAAGGTCAATATTAGGTTAGTGGCTCACAGAGATCGAGCTAATTAAACTGTGAACGGCAGGAGTGGATTTAACACAGAGACAGTTAAAATACAGAGATAGACACTGAGGTTAGATGGAGAGACAGGCACACACACTGACAGATTTTATACATTATGAAGAAAAATATTTCTGCAATGCATTATTTCACCTTTATGTCAGGACTATATAACTACAATACAATTATATTTTCCTAACATCAAACTTCTCTATTCTGGATTATTTAAGTTTGTTTTTTTGTTTTTTTTTCAGTTGGAAGCTAGCATAGAAATAGGCTAGGGCTCTTTAGCGTAATGGGTCTAAAGACTAAAGTATTAGTAAGAAGGCACACCATTTATATAGTACATAACAGAGTTTTAAGACATATTTTTATGTATTCATCAGAAATAAGTCAACGACTGTGGTGCCAACAAATAATATACGTTGATACATTTTAATAATTGAAACTATGTTAACACAGCACAACTTTTAAATTAATCTATTTTCAGTATTTCTCATGAGAAATTGTTTTTTTTTACATCAAGCTGTTACATCAATATAGAAAAATGTTGTATAGACTGGGCACAGTCTGGTGCATCCCAATATTTCTTTGTCTTTTTGTTTATTTATATATGTGTGTGTATATATATATATGTATATATATTTTTTTTTTTTTTTTTTGCAAAGTTGAAAATAAAACTGCCATGAAGCCAATGTTGTGTAACGACGTAACCTTAGGACTCTTTTTTAATGTAAAGTTTGTATGCCAAGAGATATGTTCACAGCAACATTTTCAGCAGTAGAATCACATCTGCTGAACTATCCATGTCCCTTATAGTTTTGGTTATTTTTTTTTTTTTTATCAACTGTCTGAAACGTTTACTGCTGCCTTGCTCCTGTCAGGTCCGATTCCCTCCTGCTTCCATACTACCTCACAAGCAACTCAGGGACAAACTTCTTGCAAATGCGTGCTCCCTGTGCTATTTGGAGGAGTTTGCCTCAGGGGAATAGAGCTGTAAATATACATAGGCTGTGTGCAAAGAAGTTTCTAGAGAAACTTAAAAACCCCACCACTTACATGTGCAAACCCGACGGTGGTTTCTGTGTTGAGCATGCACGTTTTTTTCCCAGTTCAGTTTTGCACTCCTAACATACACAGATATAAATATTTGATACCTGGCATGCTGGTATCACTATGCACAAAGACATCTCCCCGGGGGGCAGCAGAGAGGAAGCATCTTTGTCGTCTCTTAGCTTCTTCAGTCCGTGGCTCTTGGCAAGACTGGCTATTAGACTTCTCAAATATCTGACTCACAAAGTATTTGTTGGGTGGAGGGGAATCCTAGGCACAGAGGGGGGTAATGATTCAATTAACATGAATAAACATAAGGCTAATGTTCCCAGAATGCAACAGTGTTTTCTTCTGCAAACATGAACAATCTAATCAGTCTTCACAAAACAGATTTCACTGCCAATTTCCACAGCAGTCTGTCCGGTTGTTTTAATGTTTAATTCAGGATTTGTTAGATAGTTTGAAAGTAGGAGAAAAATTTAAGGGGGACCAAATACCATTGATTACGAACCAATTTAGGTACTTTCTTTACTCAACAATACTGATGCCTAGATTTCTTTCGGTTGAAGTTTAATAGATATGGAACAAACAAAAGCACTGTGAACAACAAGGTGACTCAACCCAAACTACCTAGTTTTTCCAAGCAGGAAAATGCTGACAGTTAGAATTTTCTCTATTTAAATCATATAAATCTGTATAAGACAAAGGTAAAACTATCCATTAAATGGTAGTTGGGTTCTAAGACCCACCACAAAAAGGGAACATCTGCAAAGTAGGGGTGAGTTTCATATAATTTGTTTATATTTACCCTTTACGAACAGTATATACCTACATTTGTTTTAAGGCCAAAGACAGAAAGAAAAGACTAAACTCAACTAAAATTCAACTAATTGTTGAATATAGCAAAATAATGTCTGGAGCACAAAAAAAGAGTAAGAAGGAGTATCTGCCGGAGGTTCAGTCTGGTGAGCAATGATGGGTCACGGCCTTCTACAGTATGCTGTGCTTTTTGCAAAAGAATTCTAAAAAGAAATTCTAAACTCAAGACCTATACCTGTCCCTAATAGGTTAAACTGTGGGAATTTGGAGAAATCTCTGCGTTTCAAGTCCAGTGATAGAAACCAGAACTAAATTTGTGACCTTATTCAACTACAGCGTTGTGCTAACAATGTCAAAAAATGAAAGCTACCGATGGAAGCTAATGTGCTATTGCAGCTGCATCCGTGTTTGTAGTTTCATATAATTTGTTTATATTTACCCTTTATGAACCCTTTATGAACCTCCCCCACACTGTTATCAACCCTCTCTAGACTGCATTATCCTTTCCCACACAATTATATGTACAGCAGTGTTGTAGAATGGAAATATAGGACATACATATTAAGTAAATAAATAAAATACAAGACGCAGTGGAGGTTAGCGCTCAGCTGCAGGAGGGAGAGCACGCGAATGGCGACGCAGATGCAGCCCTGGATGCAGGTGAGCGCAGTTGGAGTAATCTGCTCCTGTCTTAGTGTCCTTATATTAGTAGGAGCTAGGACCAAAGGGGAGAGGAGAGTGAACAGAGGAGTGCATACTGGCCAGGACGGACGGACCGTATATGAAAACCGGGAACAGTGCAGGAGCACAAATTATTATAAAAAAAACGATAAAAAAAATGCGATGTACTGAGGGAGCAAAAGGAGAACCATGATATAGAGAGGGAACACTGTATTATCATTATACTTCTGCTTTTTCCCTGCAATACCCACGTTTACCCAATAGATGGCGTAGAAAATGATAAAAGCATTTTAGCCTTTATGCATGACTTTTACAGGTCATTTATCTTAGTTCACACGAACGCTCCATATATCCTCTCCTGAAATGCCCACCCCCCCGTTCAATTATAGGACGATTGTGAACGCCGAGTCAAAGGCAGATTTGCAGTTACAGAGAAATAGCTAAGAATAAAGAAAGACATGAGGCATTTTCAAAATAAAAGTCAAAGACAAAGACAAAACAGGAGAACTTTGTCATTATTGCTGTGGATAATGTTTATAATAACTGAAACATTTTTTTACTGCTAAACAGTGCCTGGATCTCTCCATTTCTATAATTTAATGAGGGCCCAGCTCTCGGACCTGTTTGTACCCCCTTACCGGCGGCCGTGTTTAGAGTATATAGTTACTATTTTACTAATTATATGTTATGGACAGTTCATTATCTAGAGGTCCAAGAAATACCAATGTTGTAAAACATCAATGATGTTTTGATCTACTATTCTTAACCTTAACAGAACTCTTCAACCTTGACCATGACCTGGATGACTGAGAATCTTCATAGACATATTCTTAACCTAGTAATTACTAATAACATAGTAATAACATCTAGAATCCAATGCTCTATTACTGCTGAGTTACACCAGTGATGCTTTTGCTGTGCTTGTAAAAAGTTATTTGATTTTACTAGTTTTGTTCGTGTAAACTAATATTTGTATTTGTTTTTGTATTTGTTTTAACTGACTAAAATGCAATGGGTAAGTTATCTTTTTTTTTTAAATTAACCCTTCATCCATGACGGTCACTACAGTGGACAGCTATGAAAATGTCATTTTCTATGATAAGAATAGGTTTTGATGGCAGTGTTGCATATAAGCCTCTACAGTGGACGCCTGAGAATCACCCAACACTGCTATACAGTGGTCAGCCTTTGCAACTGCAGAATAATTGTGTCAACATTCAAAATGAAAATTTGGTGTATAAAAACAGAACCAAATCAGTTCTTATTTTTATGTCTAAAAACACATAAAAACACTTAGTAACATTTTTTAACTCAGTATATCATGGGTCATGCATCAAAGGGTTAATCTATGTATAGTTAAAGGTGACATCACTTTAATTGTCAATTCACTCTATATATCTTTTTGAACCAACTGACAGTGTTTCCTACTCCTTACTTACTTACTGTTTATTTTTCTATTTCTACATTTTTTTAGTTTTTTTTTGAGTTATTACTAATAAATTAATATAATTTCTAATTGTCATTTAGCCCCTAAGATGTGCTTATTAACAGTGTGACAACACATGTCCTTGGTGTCACCTGGTGCCAGTACAAGGAACCACCGTGGATGGTCATAAACTGCCAACCCCTTCCCACATTTTCACCAGATTCTTTGGAAGGATTTCATTTTGCTTTTATAACCTCCATAAAATTTGTTTCTCACTGACATCTGCACTAAAAGGGCGACAAAATCTGTCTGCAGACAGACACACACTCACAGGTCCACATTCTGCCAGGATAATGCCAGGCATTTAAGATAGTTTCACTATTCCTGCAGGGGCCGTGATGCATGACCCGGCATGCATTACGCCACACACTCGAACCTTTGCTATTAAAACAAAAGTTCCCCTGGAAAATCCGCACAAGCCCCGTGGATTGGTCTTCAGTCAGTCTCTACTGTGAGAATAAGTTGATGCACACGGAACAAAATGTGTTGCAGCTCATAACAACATATTTCTCATTATCATCTTACAGCTCATCCAGATCACCTTCTTTTACACTAATGACCATTCATACAGACTCTCTATGTAAAGTGACAGCTTAGACTAATGACTGAGAGACAGGGAGAGAGAGAGAGAAAGAGAGAGAAGGTTTAGATCCATCAGCCCCTCATTATTCTTAAAATTTTCATCTTTCTTAGCGGAAAGCTATTTTCAGACACGCTTTCCATATTTTAGACATTTGTGCTTGAAAAACATTTCATCGGAGCTTCTATGTAACATGTCTGTATGTGTGTGTGTGTGTGTGTGTGTGTGTGTGTGTGTGTTTATGTCCGTAAGGACAGAAACACCTCGGCCAAGTTCACATACCCACAAACTTAAAAAATAAGACTCCCACCTTTCATGCTGTTGCAGTACTACGTCTGATTCATTTGACATTTTATCTCTTTAAGTTAAATATTAATTAATTAGTTTATGGTGAGCTACAAAACATCTGACAGCTCACTGAAGCTGAGGTTTATGGAGTTTATAAATAGCTAGGTGCTTAAATAATTAATTGAGTCGAGAACTCATTTGTACTTTTTGTTCCATTTGATGAGATGTGAAATTAAAGCACAAACACAAAAAAAAGATACGCTTGCAATAACCTCGGTTAGAGCCTTGCAGGACTGTGATGCAGATGACAATGTGTTGGTCCATCCCCCTCAGAGACCATTAAATAATTATGGTTATTTAAGCTCTACCTCTAAAATCCAAAGTATCACTTCAGGTGCATCTGCTCTGCTTTCCAGAAAAACATATGTCCAATTATGGGGCGTGAACACAGACATTCTGCCACACTACATTTTCCAGTTTTTATTGTGTGCTGTGTTGCTTTATTCTCCAACTTTATTACTAACAAGTCAAATCGCGCAGATGCAGAATGTTTGTCTGATGGTTCTGATTTGTTGTTCATACACAGCCAACTGTTCAGACGCCGAGAGGAAGTTTGAGTGTTTTAAGTTTCAGTGCATGACTTTTGAATTCTGTTGTTTTCTATTTTCTCCAATAGATATTCAGTATAACATATAAAAGTCTACAAAAAATTATTTTATTATTATTATTGCTGAAAATACAGTGAATTGGTGCCCAACAAAACCCACACCAAGTTTTTGTCGCAGCTTATGTGTACTTTTAGTTAATTACTGAGACTGAGGGATGTGGCCTTAGTCTCAGTAATTAACATAAACCCATGTATTTCACGTCTACAGTGTCTTAATATAAAATTAAAAAAATATTATACTGGGTCTAAAACTCATACAGTCAGAATCACATTAAGCCCTGGAGTAAAAATAAATTATTAAAAATTATGCAATTCATATGGACCTTTTTTATTTTTATTTTTCATTTTAATATTGTAATGTTATGTGGATGATAAACTGGAAAGAAACACTTTTTTCCAGATATCTAAAAAGTTACAAAACCTCCTTTTAGGAAGGAATATATATATTTTTAAAAGTTACATATCTTAGAAAAAATACACCCAAAAACCACCGAAAAAAAATTATGTACTGTAATTTATCAAAGTAAACTGCATTAGAGGTGAGGCTTTGTACTAATATCCATAATCTGCGTAAAGACATATTTTTTTTACTTTATTTTACTGCCTGAACCAAAAAGTTCTACCATTTTGTCTTCATGCATTTCTAGGCCATCATTACCGTGATATTATTACAACATTGCTGTTTACATTGATCGTTAATCAACCAGAGCAGCATGTGTTTTACATATGTGTAACTGTACTACTTTTCACATTACGGACTTTACTTCCTGTAAAATGTTTAACTCAAACTGAATCCTAGAAATAGACTCTCCATGTCATGCTGTGTCATAAGCACAGCTGGTGTTCCAACATAGAGCCTGATAACCATCTGTCTGATTTTAGTAGTGGCGCTATAGCTGGTGTCATAGGGCCTTAATAAGATTTAAGACAAGTCTTCAGCATAGATAGAGTGACTAAGGGAAACCATGTGATAGCCATTTGCTACCTATTCGCACTTTGTAGGCAGCAGTTAGCATAACAGTCTGCTGACAGCTACAGTTTTCTGCTCTGTTTTGGAGTCTTGTGTGTCTTGTTCCCTTCCATTCTAACGTTTTGTGATTTGTTATTTTTGTATTATGTTCTTTAACTTATTTTCTCCAGCCATCACATAGTATTGACTTTCCACGGTTTGTTCAACCTTATTTGTTGGCGTATAAAACATACAGTGCCACAGGCTTACTGCAAATCACAAATCAACAATGTGCAAAACTACTGCATTATAGCAAGTAGTTTGTTCATGACATCATGACCATGTCCATTCTATTTAACAACACGACATCACATCAACAATCTTGGTCAATGTGATGTCACGCCCGACTGATTTTAACATCAGTGTCGTTGCCCACAGCCCCTGCAGGTTTAAGGTTGACATTTTTGTCTGTGTGTGTGAATGGCCGCCGTCTGGGTCACAATCTGTGCTTCACCTCTCTGTCACTCACCGTACATGGAGTGAATAAAGAGAGGAGTCACTACAAGTCTGGAGACTCTTTTTTTCTTATCCCATCCACAAAATAGTAACAGTCAGTCTTTTCACAAACTCAGTTGACCATGTCCTGTGCAAGGTCCGCATTTTCACTCTGATGGAGGATTTAAAGGACATTGAAATCTCTGTTTAAAAATCAATCATAAACATTAGAACCTCAAGATACAACCGCAATCCGTTCCAGGACCGAGCTCATAACTTGAGGTGCTCATATCTATTTTTCCCATAAGAAATAACAGAAAAAAATATTAATCCGTTCCGGCTCTCTAAAAAACTCCCTATTAGTGCTAACAACAATGGAAAAAACTTGTTTTTAATTGCTAAAGAGACATAAACACACAATATATAGTATATAAGGATTCCTGTGATATAAAATAAAATGTGGTTTTAATTATGAGTTCTTACCTTCGAGACAGTAAAACTATGAATACGACCAGTGTATTTTTACAACACAAAAGCATCAGGTATAGGCTTGTAAATGCCAAAACATCAAATCAGAATTTGAAATTACTAAATAAACAAAGGACGTACCTCAAGAAAAAAGATGAAAATTCAAAATATAATGTGGTCCATTTAAAAAACCAAGATGATAATAAAACAGAACAGAAGTGGTTAACATTGGTTTGAGTGCTGTTCTAAATAGGGTGTTTTTACCAAAGCGTCACCTTTGCAGAGATTTAGAGTTGTTTTTAATAAAAGATGGAACAGGTAAATCACTTAGTGTCAAATGGACTTCAGATCTATTCTCCGTAGATATTACTAACCTAATTGTTTATTCTGACTGCCAGAGTTCTGATTAAAATGGATAGACACCAGAACCTTTCCAGCTCAGGTCCAAAGGGCCGTGTGTAGTTATGGCTAAGTCCATTTCTCCAAATCAAACTGCCTCCATCTCTGCCCCCTGTCCACCTGCCTTCTAACTAATGGTCTGCTCCAATTGTAAACTCATCACCTGCTCCTGCACAGCTGTCCATGACTAAACAAATACACAGCAGCTACATGCATATTGGAACACACACAGCTATTTGTCACAGCTGGTGTGCATACTGTGGACACAGAAACACAAGCTGCTGTCTCAATGCCCGTCTGTCTCCACCGTGGTTGTTCATATTGGAACCAACGATCACAAACGGCAACAGTCAGAGAAGCTGAAAGATGACTTAGTTTCTCATTAATACCATCCTGGAATCTAAGAAACAGTGCATAGTCTCAGGGCCTTTTGCTCCCCCGTGCTTTGGCGATGTTAAGTTCAGCCGCATCAAACAACTCCACATCTGGCTCAAAGGACACTGCAGCAGCAGAGACATTCCATATGTGGAAAATACACGTCTGCTTTCACTAATCATGCAAATCTCAATAATCTCATCAATATCACTCCAGCCAATACCCCGCCTCAATGCAAAGTACCCTTGATAATCAAAATGTCTCTATTAAATGTTAGATCACATACAAACAAGTCATTAATAAATGATCTCATCAGCACAAACAGTTTAGATTTTACCCTGCTAACAGAAACCTGGCTCGACACAAATGGTGCTTACTTATAGTGCTCCCCCAAACTTCAGTTTCATCCATACTACCAGAACTGATAGAAGAGGTGGAATTGCTGCCATTTTCTCTAAGACTAATTCTGCAAGGAAATCTCCCTGGGAGAATTCCCGTCATTTGAATACCTTGCCATGTCTATACACTGTAACACTACTACCCTACTTATAACTGTTTATCGTCCTCCAAAATCAAAACATGGCTTCATAGAAGAGTTTTCTCAACTCTTATCTGTGGTCTCCCTAGGTTATGACTGGTGATTTTAATGTAAATATCGACATCAAAACAGATTCATATGTTACAAACTTTATTAGCTTACTTGAGGCATTTGACTTCTCACAGCATGTACATGGATCTATGCAACAAAGGCCATACTCTTGATTTTATTATCTCTAAGGGACTTAACATCACTGCCTCCTTTATTATGGATGTAGCTTTTTCTGATCACTGCTGCATTTTTTTTGAAGTATCTGCTACTCCCGAACGATCAAAAAACACGTAATTAATAATAATACCGCTGAAACCTTTCGAAAAATTATAAATGAGTCGATGTTATCCAAACCCTGTACAGTCGGGGATCCTGTGGCAAACTTTACAAAAATACAGAATATCTTTGAAAAAATTGCACCTATGAAAATTAATCATACGGGAACACAAAAGGCTCCCAGGAGAAATATCGCCAGGCAGAGAGATAATGGAGAAAAACAAAACTTAACATCCATTATGACATCTATAAAGAAAAACTAAATGAATATAATAACGTCATTAAACAAGCAAGACAGTCCTTCTTCTACAAAATTATAAGTGAGAACATTGATAAGTCCTTTTCTCCACTGTCAATAAACTCATAAATCCACCATCCACCATACCATTAGAAATGCTGTCCTCTGAAAAATGTGAGCAATTTGCCTAATTTTTCAATAACAAAATCACAGTTATTAGACAAGGCATTAGTGCCCTGAGGTCCAACATCAAACCTGCACTTCCTCTAAACAAGCCGTCTTGCGTCATGGCACATTTTGATTGTTTAGATCTAGCAGAATTAGACAATACCGTTGCTCAGCTCAGGTCCTCTACCTGCTACCTGGATCCCCTCCCAACTAAATTCTTTAAAACAGTTATCAGCTGCCTAGCAACTGAGGTCTTAGATCTCATAAACAGGTCTCTTCAGTCAGGCATGGATGCTGTTTCTGGGTCCAGGACCCCCTCCACATTCCTGCCTCCTGCCTCATCTTTACTGAAAACTAGAAGTGAAAAAAATAAAAAATAAAAAGATTGATTTGCTACTGCCCGCCTGCCTGTCCTGGGTGAGGATCCTCTCCTCTGTCTGTCATCCTGAGGTTTCTTCCTTTTTTTAACCCTATTAAGGGTTTTTTCTTGTGAGTTGTTCCTCAGCCGATGTGAGGGTCCATAAGGGCAGGGGGCGCTCACCACTGTTACCGCCTCTTTCTTTTTGTTCTTTCTTTCTCTTTTCTTTGCATCCTGCTCTCTTGCCATCTTAATGGTTTAAAACCACTGTAAAGCACATTGAGAGCCTTATGTGTGAAATGTGCTCTATAAATAAAATTGACTTGAATTGAATTGAATTGAATCCACAAGAGGAGCGTCACAAAAGCAGAGACGGATTATGAATAAAAAAGGAAAAATCAGCTCAATCAAAGAGAATAGAATTCATACAAATTCAAGAACTCAACAAAATATTAAAAACAAGTAAAATTGTAAATACAGTAGTCTGAAAGGCTTGTGGTATTCATTAAATAACTAAAAGACCATATCAGACCCAAGCACTAAATCAAATAGAAGTGTTATAATCTATCTTCATGATAGTGTTACAGCCTCACTTGTATCTGTTGGTTTTTATTTTATTACTCACACTAGTCATATAATTACAAATTGCAAGTGAATATTTTAATAGCCATGTCTAGCCAATGAAGAGTGACAGGCTAAGAATGTCACCGAGTCACCAACTAGACAGAATGTGGTATAATTTGAACACCTCCCTTTGTCAAAATGTCATAATGCCACACCAGGGTTTGAGAATGAGTGGCAAAATTAAC
>NC_024328.1:17555756-17557488 GCF_000523025.1 Cynoglossus semilaevis
TATATATACACATATATATATATATATATATACGCACATTCACACACACAAATACACAAATATAGTAGATATATAAGATGTATTTGGTGAAAATCTAGGGTTTTTTCAACAGTTTTATCCTGAGTTGGTTTTCTACATTCTTGGGCTATGGAATGATTTTTCTCAAATAATGATAATAATAATAATAATTATTATTATTATTATAAGCTAAACCCAAGTGTAAAAAATCTAAAACAATCAATTGTTTTTAAGATTGTTTTAGCTTCTCTGATTCTCGTTCATAACAGAGCATGTATTTTTAAAGGGAAATAAAGTTATACTTGTTATAGTTTTTTTTCCTGTTATAGTCTTTCTTTAGCAACAATAGATTTCTGTCCAACCATTATCCAAAACAGGTCTACATTGTTTTGTTTGTGTTTGAACTGAAATAAATTTTCAAACCTAGAACAGTCTAAGATCATTTAAAAACAAAGAATTCAGTGTTTTTGTTCTACATTGTGTACAGCAGTGTTTCCAAACCTTTTTTGAGCCATGGCACATCGATATCAGGAAAAACCCCACGGCACACCACCAAACAGAAATCTCACAAAAAGGATATGTCATCCATCCATTTTCATCCACTTATCTGTTACCGGTTCATGGGGGCAGCCATGACTGGCACGCAAATCACATTGCACCATACCAACTGAACCTTTCTGAGGGTGGTGAGTCCACCGGAAGGTACCAACCACCCTAACCAGGATTCGATCTTGCCCAGGAGGTGAACCCTGGGGTTCCACACTAATGACAGAGACATTTATTATTGGGGGTCATCCTTATACTTACCTTCAGGGTAAAGGAAGGGGCTGAGGTAAAGGATGGGGTGGAATGGGGTGTTTCCTGATTATCTGGTTGTTTTTTTTGTTTTGTTTTTTATATAAACTGACTATCTTATTTTAAGACACATTTTTAGTAGTGGATCTTGGAGCCAGTGAGTGTTTCGGCCATTATCACTAGACACTCTCCCCCTAGGAAGGCTCCGCTGGGGTTGATCATGTTAATTAATTACTATAAGATAGATTTGTAACTAGATTCCTAACTTGATTGTAGCTAGATTCCTAACTTATTATTTAATTATGCCTATTGTGTTTACTATTGTGGGTACATTTTGTTGAAGTGAATGGGTCACGCTTTGTTTGGCCCCCAACTCACCTCATTCCTCTTGAGCCACAGCCAAAAGCTGCCCTTCTCTGCCTCTTGTGCCGGTTCCCTCATGGCTTTCCTGCGCCCTGCTCCTGTGCATCCCATGTCGCGGAGCAGGCGTACAGGACCCGACGAAGCCCCTGGATCCTACTTCAATGGGGCACATGATGGTTTTCCAGCCAGCTTCTCTGCATTCTGCTGCCAAGTCTGCGTACTTTGCATGTTTCCACTCTTTGGCAGCCTCCTTGCCTTCCGGTAAGCTCCACCATCAGAATGGTCCTGCGTGGTTCTGACCATATGATCAGATCTGGCCGGAGCGAAGTTTCTGTGATCTCCCTGGGGAATTGGAGCTGCCTCCCTAGGTCGACCCTCATCGACCACTCGCTGCCTGGTGAGAGTACCGTTGGTGTTACTCTCTGGCAAGGAAGGTTGGCGTTCTCTCCGGCCTTTGCAAACCGTATCAGAGGTCTTGCTGAGGTGGAAGGTCTGTTGTTGGCCTCCTGTCTGCATGACTCCACCACCTCTGCCTGTCACGATGACAGTCGTGACT
>NC_024328.1:17557588-17589457 GCF_000523025.1 Cynoglossus semilaevis
CCTGGAATTGATTTTGGAAGATAGAGAAGTTTTTGATGATGATGTAGAGGGAGAGGATTCAGAAGAAGAGGTTTCAGAGTTTGAGGATCACATTTCTGAAAATTCAGAGTCTGACAGTGTCTCTGAAGAAGATGATGAGATCGAGCATCAGCCAGTTCCAAAACAAAGACGAGCCACAGGACCAGGCCGTCAGTCGCCATCCACAGGACCAAGCCGTCAGCAGCCAGCCCCAGGCCCAGAACAAGCCAGTCAGCATGGAGCAAGTGAGGAAATATGGATGTCAAAAAATTCTGAAATTGAATGGTCTTCTCGCCCAAGAAAAGAGCCACCCCTCAAGGCTGCCAATGTGATAAGGATGCAACCAGGGCCAACATGGATGGCAGTTACTCACACACAGGACATCAAGTCTTCTTTTGAGCTATTCATCACAGATTCCATCCAGGAAATTATTCTTGACTGCACTAATTTAGAAGGAAGACGTGTCTTTGGAGAGAGATGGAAGGAAATGGACCAAACCCAATTACATGCATCAAGTGCAAAAAAGTATATCTGCAACACACACATGTGTTTTCCCCTGCCCAATGGACCAAACCCAATTACATGCTTACTTCGGAGTTCTCATCCTTGCTGGAGTTTTCAGGTCCAAAGGGGAATCCGCAGAATCCCTGTGGGATGCAGAAACTGGCAGAGAAATTTTCCGTGCAACAATGTCTCTGGAAAACTTTCACATCATTTCCAGGATTATCTGCTTTGACAACCGAGATGACAGACCAGCTCGACGACAGAGAGACAAACTAGCTGCCATCAGGACAGTGTGGGACAATTAATTGATTTTCTTTATTGTGTTTTAGATAATAAGTTATAAATGTGACCTAACAAAGGTAAAGGGCAAATATTAACCATATATATATTGTTTATACTGCTTGTAATTGGGATAAGGTAAACATCTGTTCAGTATTTTAACATAAGTGTTTGATTGTGAGGCATCAAAAGCCACAAAATGCAACGGGTCCATCAGACCCACATGCCAGCTGAAAGATAATCGCCCATGCAGTAATTATCCAATAGGAGGCTCCTACCTATTTGCTTCATTAAATCCAGGTGGCGACTTTTTTTTGGCCAGGCAGTGTAAATGACTTTAACAGTTTTCTGTAGAATATTTAGTGGAATGAAAAACATTAGCACTTCATAGATAACCCATATATATTTTGTCTGATAGGTGTAGAACAAAGCATTTTTTTAAATAAAAAATAATACATAAAAAAGTATTGCTTTAAAGCCTGATTCAGTTTGAATAGGATTTCCACATTTAAAGCTCCATTCTACATGGTAAGAAAACTTTTCATATTCTATTATCCATATCAAATAAATGTGAATGGTATATCCTTAAATTGAAACTGCCGTTAAAAAATGTAAAAGATAAAAATGCACTGTACTAGTTTTAGACTTTACGGCAGGTCCGTAAAGGCGTCACAGTTCTGGTTGTGAAAACAGTGGGTGGAGTTTCTGGTGGAAGTCTGCACTCTTACACTGTACAAGAACACAGAAAACGGCACACTGTCACGTTTACAGACACTCGTATTTTTAGCTGTAGCTAAATTAACAACGTGGATGTTTTAGATTTATTTTGATTAGGATTAGCTTTAAGGTCTTTAAGTCAAGGCGAAGTCAGCACCATCTCCAACACTACTACTGTCCTGTTAAGGCAGCAGCACAATGGAGTGGCTCCGAAATAAAGTCAGTTGGGTTTAAGTGGTTGCTTTTTTTTCAGTTGTCATTTCTGCTGGTGTTGACGTTTCCACAGCAGATCAGAACAGGTTGTCAGTGAACAACCTGGGGTCTGGCAGATCAGCAGGAGGGACCGCGGAGTAAACGTCAGTCAAAATGTCTCATAACAGCAACGGCGATGAGGTAAACATACATATAATATACTCAACGCGCGCGCGCGTGTGTGTGCATGTATGTGTACGTCTAGGCGTGTGTGTGTGTCTCACTAAGGCGGTCAGCGGGTGTTTCCTCCTTGTCACATGAATGGTCAGCAAAAGCAGTCATGATTAAAGTGAACTGTGAGTGTGAACTCTTATGTAAAGATACAGTCCAGGTGTAAATGGAAGAGATCGGTGCTGTAGAGTTGAATTAAATAAATTAACTACATTTCTTGTTCATTATGGTCAATATCAAATGAAGGTTCTTCTAGTAACAATTCTAAATGTGAATACACAGTTTTAACACACTTACCATGTCCTCTTTATTGCCGAGCAATAACAATGTATTATAGTGTATTTTGTCCTCTGTATGTAGTCATTGGTTTATTGGTTCTTTTTTACTCCTAAGTGAAGTAACAGACAGCACAGAGTCCAAGCTTTATATATGTTTTTTTATACTTGGTCATTTAAAGTCATTCACATTCTGCAGACATCAGTGATCAATCTAGGACTAAACTGTCATAAAGACAGTCATTACAGCCCTGCAAAAACTGGAGTTTTCCTTAACATTAAAAATGGCCTTACAGCAACACGGTGTCCCTGGGGTCATGGTTGTTTTATTTGAAAATACTATTTGTACACTAATGTACATAAACTAGTTCCTGTTTTTTTAAGAGAGAAAGTTTATGGGAAACTTGCTGATGTTTTTCAACACTAGCCCTGAAGCATTTCAAATAAAAAGAGGAAATCAAGATTTCTCACTCCTAACACTTGCAATAACACAGAAGACTGAATGGCACAAGTCCAACCCTTTGTATCATTTAACATTAATTTATTAGAAATGATCTTGGTGATCTTAGGACAACATTAAACCTTTAAAAACTTCAGAATAAGCAAAAATCTTAAAATGCTGACAAAATCTTAGGGAGTCAGGAGTCAGTAAGGAGTAATTTAAAACATAAAATAAAAGTGACCTTAAATTTACATTAAATGTGAAACAAAGTGAATGTTACTAGCAGTTTTCCTGAATTGCTAAAATTAAAATTCGAATTGCTAAAGAAGATAAAGTACTGTTCTATCTGCACCTAAACTTTTGATATTATATTTTTCGAATGCATTTGTTAGCCCAATGTTTATGTGCTGCATGACCCACATTTTTTAATTATAAATGCTAGTTAATTAGTGTATATAATATCTATTAGTGTATATATATATCAAAATTACAGTTTGATTATTTAAAGAAAAAGTATCAAATCACTTCAATAATGGGGTTAAAAAAAAGAAAATGTTTTTTTTTACAGTGTGACCTTGTGATGAACCAGAGTGCTGTGGACCAATGTGCTTTTGTGAAGAACACACCAGACTGTTCCATGGAGGGTGGCTTCATCAACTACCTTCAGCTGGTCTTCTGTCTGCTGCCTACCAACCTCATATCTCTCACCATCACTCTCTGTGTAAGATCACTCTCTGTGGCATTTTAAAGTAGCATCAAGTCTGTTAAGTCTGATTAATGTTTGAATGATGTCACAGTAGGAATTAATCATACAGTAGATATCAAACTTCTGACTCATAGCCACAGTTATTTTACTTTTTGCTCAATAATGACTGCTACTGAAGAAGCGTGACACGATGTAGATGTAGAAACAATGGCTTTTCTGTTTTCCAACAAAGCCTTCTTCATATAACTCTCATCCTATTTGTTGTGTGTGAAGCAGTTTTTATATGGTTTAAATGAATTAGGAAAAAACAAAGCATCTCAGATTTTCTTCTGCCTCTCTGTAGGTCATATGGCTGCTCATTTTATTTGTTTTACTTGGACTCTCTGCATCCAAGTTGTAAGTATCTCTTGTGTGTGTGTGTCTGTTATGTGTTCTCTTCAGTGTTTAATGGATGTACTGGAGTTAAACAGAAATAATTCTCCTCATTAGTTTCAGCTCTTAATTACAGTACAGGCTTCAAATGTGCAGACTACAATTTCATACTGTGTTTTTTGTTAATCAGACTTATAGACCTTTATAAAAGGTATTGATGTTGTTTACCCTCACAGAGTGGTGTGAAGAGAAGAGAAGAAAACAAACAAGAATCTTTTAACTGATTTTGACATGTATTTTAGACACCTCAAAATATTTAACATCCATCCATCCATCCATTTTCATCTGCTACCGGGTCGCGGTGGCAGCAGTCTCCACCCAAATCACATTGCACCGTACCAACCCCCCTGAACCTTCCTGCAGGTGGTGAGTCCACTGGAAGGTACCAACCGCCCTAATCGGGATTCAAACTTGCCCAGGAGGTGAACCCTGGGGTTCCACACCAATGACAGAGACATTGACTCTGGGCCAAAGCGCCACAAAATATTTAACATTTCTGAGAATTATTATGTGCACTTTATATCTAATAATCCCATCTTCGATCCAATTATCATGACTTTAATACATAATCAATACACATGATCTTTACACACGGGGCGGGAAAGAGATTTTGTTTCACCGGAGCACCTCAAATGTTAAATGTCATTCTTTGAGGAATGTAGGTACCAATTACCTTTTTTTACTGCTGACAACCTGACTGACACTACTGTCAAATGCATTTTGAGGAACTCTAGACTGATTACCATTGTTGTGGACAACTATACCAAAGTTCCTTTGGTGTAAAACACTGTATGTATAACAGCAAATTTGTTGATAACAGCTGTCATTTGTCCTTCTGTTCAAGTAATACAGAGCAAGAAAAATGTCATTGTTAGAAATGTCAGTTTATCTTGATTAATCATGATTAATTGGGAATCAACAGCTAATCTGTGCTTAACCGGAATCAATTACCATATGGTTGTAATTGATAGCAGAGTAGTTTGTATTGTATTGTATCTTAACTCTGTTGTTTTTCAGTACCTGAACTACACATATATTCATTATCTCTTCTTTTTTCACAGATGTGGACTTAATCCCCAGTTTGTCTCTGTTTTGTCTGCAGTTTCTGTCCCAACCTGTCGGCCATCTCCACCAGTCTGCACCTCACTCACAACGTGGCTGTATCCTTTCTCTCCCTTCTGTCTGCTTTATGCTCCTGGTTGTATTAGTTCCTCAGTCCCATCCCTCTGTGACGTTGTTACTACCTCTCTGTTTTTTTGTGATTTCTATTTTCTTTGACTAGTGCTCAGGGTGTCACTTTTCTGGCTCTTGGTAACGGAGCTCCTGATCTCTTCAGTGCTGTGGCAGCCTTCTCTCGCCCACACACTGCTGGACTTGCTGTGGGCGCCTTATTTGGTAGGTTTCTGACACTCACACATACACATGGGGACAGTAAATACATGAATCGTTTGAATATGTAAATCAGCATAAATAAATTATTCTTAATCTCTCGCCACAGGAGCGGGAATATTTGTTACAACTGTGGTTGCAGGCAGCGTTGCCCTGGTCAAACCTTTTGCTGTGGCCTCTCGTCCTTTTCTGCGTGACGTTGTCTTTTACATGGGTGCAGTGTTTTGGACTTTCCTCATGCTGTACAGAGGAACCACAACACTGGGAGAAACTCTGGGTATGAGGGAATGTCCTCCTTACTCTGTGACTACACAGTGGTTTATGTCACATTGTAAATTTAGTTATTGGTAGAGATAATGTAGAAAACTATCAGTGGAGTTTTTAAATTAGATGTGTTCTCATCACATGGCTGGACTTTCTGCTTTAGAATTTAAAAATGATTTCATGATTATGAGAATTTAAAAGACTGTTAATGCTATACCTGTTTTTAAACTGAATTAACTGTTGTACATGTGTCATGTGTCAGAGAAAAGTTCTCATAACTGATGCTTTAAACTGATGGTGCACTTATTAATTACAGCACAAGTGACTGACTGAGAAAGTCAAACTTTATTAAAATAGAAGTGAGAGTAGTGTTTTTACTAAACAAAACAGGAACATTAAAGAATAAGGAATGACGATTTGTTAAAGTAAGCAAAAAACTAACAAAGCAGTATAGAAAGAGTGAGCTAACAATGATCACAGTAGCATGTTGTATGTTTGACGTCACTGTCAGTATTTACACAAACCATGTCTTCTGTTTACTCACTTGTCTTCCAGGCTACCTGAGCCTGTATGTGGTCTATGTGTTGACTGTTATCATCAGTGCTTACATCTACAACAGGCAGAAGTATTCAGTGAGTGCAGATTCTCTAAATGAGCCTCAAATTCCAGGTCAGTCTTACCCCAAGTACAAATCTTTAAAAAAAAGAATTGACAAACATTAGTACTTATTTTGTTGTTCTTGTTACACAGACGTTCACTCCTCTGACTCGTCCGATGATGATGTTCCTTGTCTAAATCCTGAATCCATCCAGCAGGACTACGGTACTGTAGGACAGTTCATGTGCATGTGTAACAGGGTTTTTATTTTTATTATACACTCTGGACTTAAATCCTACATATGTGTCTTGTTGTTTTAGAATCAGAGTACAGGCCACTTCTTCCATACTCAGAGTCCACCAGTCACATCCTGCTGAGCTCCCTGAACCCAGTGGACAGCAGGAAGTGGAGGAGGAAGACGTGGAGGTGGAGAGTCTTCAAAATTTTAAAGGTTTGTGTAGTGTTATCTTGACTGGATGTCACGGTTTTTAAGGATAAGAATGGACAAAATGACAAATATTTAATTGAAAAATGTTTTCTTTACTGATAGTGTGTTAGCTGTTATTCTAGGATCTTTTAACACAGAGGTTTTAGACTGTATGCCCATCCTGGCAACACAACCTGGGATTAGGCAGAAGAATAGATTAGACATTTAAAATGTGAAAACATAATAAGCTCTTCAGTGCTGAGGTAGAGCAGACCATACTATAAAAATATAGACATTAAAATAAGATATTTTAGTAAAAATAGTATAATTACCAATGTAAAATTGACACAACACAAAAGCTGAACATATTACTAATACATAGTATTATTTTTCCCTCTATTGTATGCTGAACAGTATTTAACTAAAGTTCACAGGATTTGATGGCCTTCTTTTGTTTTTGACACAAATTACAACTTAAACCTTCAGGAAAAGACCTAAGTGTTCTTTCTTTCTTTCTTAAACAAACAATTCCATGTCTGCCAAAATTATTTAGTTTATTTTGTCTGTAAGTTTTGGTGCAGCATAAGGAGAAAATGTTAAAAAGTAACATCACATATCCCACCTTCCTCAGATTCCTCTGGAGGTTCTGCTGCTGCTCTGCATCCCTGTCGTAGACCCAGACAAAGAAGACAAGAACTGGAGACGTCCCTTAAACTGCCTCCACCTCATCACTGCTCCACTGGTGTCTGTGCTTACCTTCCAGTCGGGAGCATGTGAGTCTGCAATCCTGTAGCATACACACTGGAAAGAGAACATCTGATGTTATTACCCTACAGCCCCCTCATCACCTCCCTGTTTTATTCTTTTAACCAGATGGAACCTACATGATCCAAGGACAGCTTCCTCTCTGGCTCTTTACTCTGTTGTTGGGAGTATTTCTATCTACCATAGTTTTCTGCTCCACCACCAATGACTGCCCCCCTAAATATCACTCAGTAAGTAAACTGTACTGTACAGGTATTGGCTAGAAATGGCAGAAAATGAGGGTGGTTACAGGGATGGGTATGTTTTTAAAAAGAAAATACCATAAATATTTAGCTACAATTCCTGTAAGTAATGAAACTTACTAAGTGAGGTGGAGACTACGTTAATCCCAACAGTTGACATGTTGGTGTGAAGATTCGAGTCAACTTTTATTGCCCAACAACATGGTTTTGTCTTTTAACTAATTCCTCATGTTTTTGTTGTTCTGACCACCTGAACAAAGGTGAGCATTTAATTAAATAAACAAACATTAAAAAAATCTGAGCCGAATTATTGAAAAAGCTGCAGTAGTGGCAAGTACTGTATACACCACTGGTCAGTCATGTGTCTGCTGAAGACATTCACCATGACTTTGTAAATTAGAGCAGAGTAGAGCAACACACAGCATCAGTATAAAACAGTTGGACAAACTGTAAGAATACGTATTATTGTTGTTAGACATCCATAGTACTAAAAATGTCCAAGAATCTAAATGTTTTAAGATCAAAAGTTGTTAATAACTCACTAAAATACATGTCTCTCAGGCATCTCCAACAATGTTGACAAGTTTTGTGTCTTTGTCAAACTTGTTAAGCACTGAAATCAGAGCTAATGTACTGTTATTGTGACTTTGTCCTGTTTGTCTTTTCTCCAGCTCTTTGCTCTCTTAGGGTTCATAGTCAGTGCAGTGTTGATCAGTGCAATGGCCTCTGAAGTGGTCAGCCTTCTGCACATGCTTGGTGTGGTGCTGAGCCTCAGCAACACTGTGCTGGGCCTCACACTGTTGGCCTGGGGCAACAGCATAGGAGGTGATATTAATGCTTAACAACTCTCTGTCCTGACATAAATGTTTATATGCCACAAAGATGTATTTTGTAGATTTGTGACACTTTTTTTTTTTTTTTGACAGACTGTTTCTCTGACATCACGATTGCTCGGCAGGGTTACCCACGAATGGCTATATCTGCCTGCTTTGGAGGCATCATCTTCAGTATCCTTAATGCAGTGATTCCCAAACCGGGTCTCACCTCTATTAAGACTTCCATGTTGGATCGTGTTTTTATCTTAGTTGAGAATGTATAGGTATACCTAAAGGTAGACAGCATTAACAGTTCTCTAAATGCTTGATGAGAAGTGTTGGGTGAACATGCTTCATTCACACCATAAGGTCACCACCAGGTGCTGCTAAACCCTACACACTGTACCTTAACAATACATCCTTCAGACATGCTGTTTGGAGTGGGTTGGGGTTGTGTGGCGCAGATGGCTACAACCAAGTCTGATGTGCAGGTAAGTTTATCCTCAGAACCACTAATTAAAAATGTAAGAATGAAAAATGTAAGATTTAGAACAAATTGCCCATGATGCTCTTGTTTTCTTCCACAGATTGAACCTGAAGGTTTGCTGACATGGATCCTGACAGGATCTCTGGGTTTGTCTCTGGTTCTGTCCTTCGTCATTGTTCCACTCAGCAAGTTCCACCTGGGTAGACCCTATGGGATTTTCCTCATCGTGTTTTACTTCCTCTTCCTCCTCATTGCGCTGCTGACAGAGTTTGGCAAGATCCGAATTGTATGAGGCCGAAAACTAAAGCCAGGTTTGAAATAATGTAAAAACAGAGACACTGGAAATGACGCTGCACTAAGTGCAGATGAGTAACAACGTCTCCTGCACACCTTACATTAATATACACATTGATGCACTTTTCATAGAATAATTAACACTTGCCTCCTACATAGCTATGCTGTGTTTGGAATCCGAATAAAACTACAGTCTCTGCTCAGTCAGATCTGATGTTAGTCACAATGTCTCTTAGTTCAGCATCTTCTTTGAGCTGACACGAGTTGAGATGAGACTTTGACAAAATAAAATATTGTTTGTTTGATAAATATATCTATTAAACTTAAAATGTTAAAAATGTTAAAAAAAAATAAACATGTATTTATAAGCTCTGAAAACTGCATTTTGTCTGTGTAGGTTCTCAGTCAACCAAGTCATTTAATCCAAAAATACACGGCTCAAGAAAATAAAGGGAATACAATGTAACTCCAAGTCAATCACACTGATTGACAATCAATTTCACATGTTGTGAAAGTGGAATGGACAACAAGTGGAAATTATAGGCAATTAGCAAGAGACCCCCAATAAAGGGGTCACTTTTAAATGCTGGAGGTGCTTTTACTGTAGTGGTAGCATGAGACGTAGTCTACAACCCACACGTGGCTCGGGTAGTGCAGCTCATCCAGGATGGCACATCAATGCGAGCTGTGGCAGGAAGGTTTGCTGTGTCTGTTAGCATAGTGTCCAGAGCATGGAGGCACTACCAGGAGACAGGCCAGAACACCAGGAGATGTGGAGGAGGCCATAGGAGGGCAACAACCCCGCAGCAGGACCCCTACCTCTGCTTTTGTGCAAGGACGAATAGGAGGAGCACTGCCAGAGCCCTGCAAAATGACCTCCCGCAGGCCACAAATGTGAGGGCCCCACATCCACAGATGGGCGTTGTGCTTACAGCCCAACACGTTTGGCATTTGCCACAGAACAACCAAGATTGGCAAATTCACCACTGGTGCCCTGTGCTCTTCACAGATGAAAGCAGGTTCACACTGAGCACGTGACAGATGTGACAGAGTCTGGAGACACGGTGGAGAATGTTCTGCTGCCTGCAACATCCTCCAGCATGATCGGTGTAGGTGCAATGGGTTGAGTGCTGCTTAGGAGCACTCGGTGTTATTAATCAGTCTCATTAAAGTTATCTTTATTATGTTATCCTACTAATAGAGTAATAATGTATTACTTAAAGTATTACAAATAATCTACAATCGATAGTATTCAGAAACAATCAAATATCTGAAGGATTTTTCTGGAGTTCTTGACAAATTGGGTGGCTTCAATGAATAAAGTAACAACACAGACAAACACAGTTTACAAAAACAATCAAATTTATTAACACAACACTGTCAAGTTAATGATAGTAGTTGATACACAAACTCAACAAGGCACAATAGTGAGTGTGTGTTGTGTGTGTGTGTACACAACTGGTCGCGTAAGAGAAAGAGAAATGGTGAACTAATCTTTCACTATGAACGAATCTCTCTCTGTGAACTATTCTTTCGCTTCGTTCTCGCAGATTCGTTTCATTTGTTACGTGACAGAGAGCTCGGGTCTCTTTTGCTCTCATTCATATTCACATTGTGGTGTGTTTTTATTTCTTAACTTTTCACATGGTTTTAGACTAGCGGAAGCAAACCATGTTGCGAAGGTATGTGTGAAGGTATTGACAATAAAGCTGACCTTGACCCTTGCCTTCAGTATTTTGTGTCGGAGAACCGCAGCTTTCTTTCCAACGCCCACAATAGGGCTAAAGCTCCACCTGCTGTAAAACGAATGAAATGATTCGTTCAAGATGTCTATGAAGATTCTCAGTCATCCAGGTCATGGCCAAGGTAAAAAAGTTCTGTTAAGCAACTGGACGTGAATTTTCTAAAAGAAGACGTTTCACCTCTAATTCAAGAGGCTTCTTCAGTTCTAGAAAATTCACGTTCAGTTGCCTAACAGAACTTTTTAAACTATTCGTTCAAGATTCGTTCACGACTCGTTAATTTTACTGTTCGAGGGTCAAGGATCCGAATCAATAAAAAGAGTCGGTCTTCCCATCACTGGCTACAAAGCATGCGACTGAGCCCTTGAGGCGTGTTCACATATGCGACTGCGCAGTGAAAGAAGAACTGCGAGGTAGAATGGACGTGTTCTGAAGTTTTCTCCTACCTATAGTTTTTTCCTACCGAGTTAACTGCGCATGCACACATCGGCCAATTTGCCGCTGCAGACAAGCCATAGTTTTCTACCCCACGGTTAAACAAGATTAGTTTCTTGTAATTTTAATACTTTATATGAGCAGTATGCAGACATGGCCTATGGATGTACTTTTGCGCTAACAAATATATTTATAATTTTATCAGGAAGCCATATTTTATCTCAGTGCTGTTGTGGCAAGCTCCCTGTTCTTTAATGGGTAGTTTAAAGGTCTCCATAAGGTAATGTCGTTTCTAAGAAAGTAAGTCATTTCTTTTTATGTGGGGTCCTAACTCATCTTTATTAACGTACATATTTCTATATTATCTGTTACAGATGAAGTTCCCAGCAGATAATGTTTGGCTGTGTCCTGTGAATGTTACTGCACATTGGATTATTGTGGTCTGTTTCCATAATACTTGATTTCTGATGACTCAGTACAGTACACATTTTCTTTTTTGTTATGTGGACATATTTAAAAATGAAGTCTCTGCTTCAAAAAAATAAGCAGGCTGTGCAAGACTCTGTAAAGTAACCATTAAGCATAGTAAAGGAAGTCCTTATACAGCCTGTTTATTGATATGAAATATGAAATTACTTTACATAAGGTTGTGAACATGACAGAGAAGTTCCTCACTGTAAATGACCCAATTGGAAATGAGGATGTCTACAACAGGAAGATTCTGAAGAACTTGCAGTAATATAAAGAATAATTTGCACAGATTTTCATGAGAGGAAAAAAAAGTTTTAAAACAATAATTTTAATGCTGTAATAGAAACTTCCTGAGGAACAGGTCAAGGGAGGAATCCAAATATGTGTGGACAGTGCATACCAGGGACCACAACACACAGATGGATTTAAGCAGTTGTAGGGTTTTAGTGTGGAAGGTACTATTTTCGCTACAAGCTTATGTTTAAGTTGAAATAAAGTCCTACCCTAAACCCTGAGAGACCAGATATATTAACAGGGATTTTCTCTTTAGCCTCAAATAATGTGCTACCACTCTAAGTACAGTGCAAAGTATGTATTTATAGTGATTTCATGCCTATAGTAATGTGCTACCACTTTGAATAGAGTCAGAAGCACATATTTATAGAGATTATATACCTATAGTTATGTGCTACCACTTTGAATAGAGTCAGAAGCACATATTTATAGAGATTATATACCTATAGTTATGTGCTACCACTTTGAATAGAGTCAGAAGCACGTATTTATAGCGATTTCATGCCTATAGTAATATGTGCTACCACTCTAAACAGAGTCAGAAGCCTGTATTTATTAAGATTTGATGTGTATAATAATGTTGTACCACCCTGAACACAAATGTCAGATATGGCTATAAATTTACGCTACGAGAATGAAAAAACTGTAGGTACGAAAAAACTTCAGCCAAAGCTATAAATGTCTGCTACTGCCCATACCGGATGCTATGGACTGGCCCACCCGTCCCCCAGACCTGAACCCAACTGAGCACATCTGGGACATCATGTCTCGCTCCATCCACCACGTTGCACCACAGACTGTCCAGGAGTAAGTGGATGCTTTACTCCAGGTCCGGGAGGAGATCCCTCAGAAGAACATCCGCCGCCTCATCAGGAGCATGTCCAGGCATTATAGGGAGGTCATATAGGCACGCAGAGGCCACACACACTACTGAGCCTCTTTTTGACTTGTTTTAACCCTTGTGTGGTCCTTCGGGTCCCAATGTCTTTGTGTCTATGTGTGTGTGTGTGTGTGTGTGTGTGAGAGCGTGCGTGAGTATGTGTGTGTGTGTGCTTGTTCCTGTACTGCACGACTTGTGCCAACTTTTCCTCATATTCATTAATACTCATATTCTGGGACAAGATGAAAATCATTGCAAGTACAAACTGCGTGTACAGAAATGCGAAGGACAATGGGAGGGTTAAGGACATTACATCAAAGTTGGATCAGTCTGTAGTGTGTGTTTCCACTTTAGTTTTGAGTGTGACTCCAAATCCAGACCTCCATGAGTTAATACATTTGATTTCCATTGATAGATTTTGTGTGATTGTGTTGTCAGCACATTCAACTATGTGAAGTCCAAAGTATTTAATAAGGATATTTCATTCATTCAGATCCAGGATGTGATCATTTGTTTGTGAAAAATTAGACATTTTCAAAAGGTACAGCTTTTGAACAGTTTATTAAAATCCCTCTTTAGGTTACTCAAGTATATTACAGAATAGGAAGTTTCAAAAAACACTGAATACACTGTGAAATCAGTCAGGAGATACACTGTAATTGTTCCGGGTTGTAAGTCTACTTGTGGTCGCTGTTGATTCTGTTAATACTAATCAGCACAGTCGTTAAATAAGGCATCAGTTTCAAGATCTACATGTTTAAAAGTCACAGGAGACCAACAGCAGCACATGAACACAAAAATACTGTGGTGCTATTGGACCCCACTTAACACCTGCTGCAGTATTTGGAAAAATGGAAATGAAGAAAACTACAATGGGCCGCTGTGTTCCTGATCCTTTCAAAGTAAAAGTCCTACTGTGACAAACAGAGAGAAGGAAGAACCTGAAGTGCTGGGTTTGAGTTTGAGCTACTTAGCTACTGTGCTTCAGCTGATGGAGTGAGGTCCAGTCTGAGTGTTGGGCCGCACCACCGGGAATGGAGTTGTGTTAGAAACAGGACTGTTCAAACTCAACGGCAGGCTTTCATCTGGTCCAGGAACATTTTCTCTCGAATACTCAACATACCACTCCTGAGAAAGCAACATGTCCAGGGATTAATGGGAAAATTAAGAAACCTAACAAACTATAAATCCTGTTACTATAAAGTGTTAATTGTCAACTAGTATAGAAATGAATACCAGCAACACACTCCAAAAAACAAAACAAACAAAAAACAACAACTAATTGCAAAGGGAATTATTTTCTCTTATTTCTGTATGGATACTCTGTGTTTTCCCCTGGATTTACAGCTCTGGGGAATTCGTATTTAATAATACTTTTTAAATATTTGACTGAGTCACTTTGTGACATTGTTGCTAATTTCTAATTTGGCAATCACTCCACCATAATCCAGGATGTTTTTAAATAACCAAAATATTACACTGGCTGAATTTGGGTTGTTCTTCTGAAATACTACTGCAGTTTTCTTGATTAACAATTATCAAATTAACAGTCTGTATTAATATGACAGGTGACAACGAGCTGCACGTGTGAGCTACAGAAGCCCAGATGGACATTAGTTGCTTAGGTGCTGGGGACAAGTTTGATGAGATTGACTGAGACTTGAGCTCAGGTACAAGAGGATGTGACAATATCAACACTTCACGCACTGAAATAAAACTGTTTTGCCAGTTACTGTAAGTAAAAGTTCAATGTAAAGATGAATTTTTAGGAAGTGTAAGAATCAACTTAATACAACCAACCACTACACTCAGGGTTTTTCTTCACTATCTTACCTGCATCTCTTCCTCGTACATCTTCATGCTCAGGTCACTCTTTGTTCTAGATCTGCGGCCCAGGTAAACCAGGGACATGTGCTGTGAAGACCAGAGAAGAAGAACAGAAGCCAGTTAGTTGGATTTGAATGATAAGTAAAAAAAGAAACAAATGTCGTAAATAACAGTTAGTTTGTTTGTGTGTGTGTGTGTACTTACACCAACCCTGTCCATAGATTGTAGAATTCCCTGCAGTGAGCTGAGTGAGGACAGACCCGGACATGTCCGTTTGTACA
The DNA here is from genome assembly GCF_000523025.1 of Cynoglossus semilaevis. Lineage (NCBI taxonomy): Eukaryota > Metazoa > Chordata > Actinopteri > Pleuronectiformes > Cynoglossidae > Cynoglossus > Cynoglossus semilaevis. The sequence goes on from NC_024328.1 coordinate 17,572,595, forward strand.
GCTCTAAAGTGGCCAGAGCTTCTTCTCTGCTCACCTCTACTTCAAACACGATTCCATTCTCATCTATGCGGAAAAATAAAAAAACTCAGTGATTGCTAACATAACGATCCCCACGTCATGTGATAAAACCTACTTTATTCAGCATTTTACCTGAGTACTGTGGGATATATTGTGCAAACAATGAAAAAAAACTGTAGATGCTTTGCATCACATTACTCACAATCCTCCAAAACACAACAGAGACAGACAGGATTCTTACCCTCTGGGTTCTCCAGTGGTTCTCGATTCTTGCGGCTGTAGTTCATTCGAAACACAAATGCATCCAGGATGAAGGCAACGATGATGGTCATTACCACCTAGAGATGCCAACAAGAAAAAATACACACGTCGATGTTTTAAATATAAATCAACTCAGTTTTCCTAGACTTACAGAAACACAAGTCTCACCATAGTTACGATGTAAAAGGTCATAAAATACAATCGACTCCAGTGACTGGTCATGGACGTCACTCCTTCCTGGTAGAAAAAAAGACTAAATCTGTGACATCTAGTGGTCTCTGTCAGGGATTGCAGTGCTGAGACAGACTCAACTATGACTTACCATAGTGATGTACCAGTTATTCACCACAGTCAGTTCAAACAGAGTAACTGAAAAAAAACAAACAAAAAAAACAAACAAAATAAAACAGATATAAAACAACTTCTGTTTGAAAAAGTAAGTACAAATACAGATGACAAAAAACATCTTACTTTTTATGACACTTTATGGACATAACAATTAATTAAATAATCCATGAGTGATTTGATATATCATCAACAAAAATAATGAGGAAGAGATGATTTACCGAAGCTGCTGAGAATGTTGTTGAAGTTATTGAGATAATAGTAGCCTTCTTCCAACACTGTCGTGTTGCCAACAGTGATGTTGATCTGTCTGTAAGAGTCTGCCACTGTGCTAGTGCTGAGAAATGACCAGACAGATACAGTAGTGGATTAAAGTGACCATAATTTAATGTTAGAAATTACAGAGTTAATATCAATATCAATCCATATTCTGGGGCTGCAGTGTGACTCACTTGCAGCAGTTTGGGTAAACCACGTCCGCAAAGAACTCCATTCCTACAATTGCGAAGGAATAGTAGAAGATGATGAGGGTCAGACCCAGACTGGCCATCCTGGGGAAGAGCTCGAACATGGTGTCCAACACGTTACGATACCTCTGCTTTATCTTAAACAACCTGGATCAGAAGGACAGACCATGTTGTACAGTAACCAATCCTCATTTCAACTGTCAAATTTTATCCAACAGCTATGAACTCACCGGAGCAGCTGGAAAGGTCTGAGCACAACAATAAAGTAAAATGGCTCCATGTTGAAGGCAAGAGCAATGAGACCAAGAAAGGCAAACACTGTCACCAAGAAGTCAAACCTGAAAAGGTAAGCAAAGACAAAACAAAACAGTTTGAACTTGAGATGCCACGACAAGTGATCAGTACATTTTAAGCTTTAATTTTTAGCATCAATTTTATTCATCTATAAAAACAAAAGCACTACTCACAGATTCCATCCAGAGCTGAAATAAGCCATTGGTCCCAAACCTGCGATTTTCAGCAGAACCTCAACTCCATAAACTACAAACAGGCAGAGAGAATATATCACGTTACAATTAGGACTGTCAAAAGCAACAAGTAAACCATGCTCATTCATTCACAAAATCAATAAGAGTAAAAATGCTAACACTTTTGAACACACATGACATGCAGTGAATACTGTGTCATATGTCAGTGTGGCTTTTGGGATTCACAGTCCATCTCTGTTTGGATAAAATAATAATCCAAGGTTTGCTTTACATGAACTTGCATCTGTTATCTAGCGTTATCAAATATAATTACTAAGACATTTCTTCTGTAGTTTGAGAACATATATTGACAACATATCACAGTGACTTTCTTTGTTCCTCAGCTCACTCACTGGTCAGGAAAACTATGTAGCTCCAGGGAACAAATCTGGACCAAGAGAATCCACCTGCAGGAAATCAAAGGAGAAACATTATTACTGCACTGCTTTTTTGATTTTCCTGGTCCTGAGGGGTCTTACTCTTTAATGTGTACATCTCCACAAGGATCCACACTCCATTAATGGCCACCACAACATCTGCAGATACAAAAAAAGAAGAAATTATATGTTTTTTTTTATGTGGGGAACAATCTGTCAGTCAGAGGAACAGGAGGACGGAACTTACACATAGCATACTGGAAGGCTTTAGACTTTACCAGCATGTTGATTCCTATTACAGAAAAGAGGTGAGAAAATAAAATAAGGAATGAAGATTTATTTTTCTTACAGAAAAGAGGAAGAGAAATAGAGAAGTTACCTTTGAAAATGAGGAAGGCTGTGTGAGGAAGGTCATCAAACCAATGTTCTCCACTGCGTCTTGCCTAAATATACACATATAGCATATGTTTAAACATTGTATTTTAAATCACAAGGCAACTAAAAATGACAAAAATATAATTCAAATTACCTTCCATTTAAGACCAATGACTTCGTAGAACTTGTAAAAGTCTTGTAGGCTGTGAAGACATGTAAATGTGAAATAACTGCAAAATACTGAGTTGTAGTTAAATGCATGTGTCAGATGCATAAAATACCTTAGCATATGAGCACCTGACGTGTCCAGAGCCTTAAACGTAAGAAAGCGGTCTCTAGCAGACATGCGTGGTCTGTAAAAACGCATCAGGCCGTCAAACTGTTTCAGTGAGACGCCCGTCGGTCTCTGGAGTGGAACAGAACAGCAACACAGACAGGAAGTGTCAACGATAAATGACTAAAATATGTGATAGAACAAGGAGGTGAAACCATACCTGTCGGCTAACCAGTAGCTGAAAGGCGTGATCAATGGCGGAGTGTTTGTGGAGGAGAAGAGATTTAAACTTCATCTTCTCGACATCATTAAACGTGTCAAACACCACGGCCAGGAGCTGCAGGAGAAAAGTGCAGTGAGGAGAAGAAGCAAAAAAAAGGTGACAGATGTTTTATAACTTTTATGTGTGGCTCTAATACCAGGTTCATGATGAAGTACAGTTCTATGGAGAGGTAAACAATGAAGAAGACACAGGACCAGCGATTCTTGGAGTACGCTGGCATCATCACGTCAGGGAAACTGCAACAAAGAAGAACAACCAGAAGAGACAGAGAGAGAGAGCAAGAGAGAGATAGATAGAGAGAGAGAGAGAGAGAGAGCATCATCAAAACAGTAAACACACACACATACTGTATGTAAAGTTAGCACTTTGATCTCTATATGTCTTACTTTGCTGTGGTCAGCAACACAAACAGACTGACGAGGCTGTTCTCCAGGGTGCTGAAGTACTGCAGGGAGTAGAGAGGGTTTCAGTTTGGAAACACAAGCACAACCAATGGAGAAACAGAATGGAAGATATAAATCCCTGAACTCATATAACTCAAAGCAAATACAGGGGTCAACGTACAGGGTCAGCACTGTTTGTGGAGAAAAGGCAGAAACCTGGAGGACAGGAAATGGCAAATTAAACAAGGATTTGCAGATAAGTCAGCAAAAAACATGCATATGTTAACAGTAGCATGTTCTTACCCAGGATGGCAAATATAACCATGAAGAAAAGCAGCAGCAGGAGGATGTCGATGAAGGAGGGAAGGGACTGGAACATCTGACGTAAATTTCTGAGCAATATAAAGTATTTGAATGAAGAACAAACTTCACAGTTATAATCTGTCTGTCATAAGAGTTAATTACATAAAAACAACCCATAAATCACCTGCGAACAGCACCGCAGTATCTACAGTCCACCAGGAATATAGGCCTCAAAGCTCTGGTCACTCGCATGTGAGACGTCTGTCTGATCAGAACCACAATGGCCTCTACGAACTGTAGCAGCAACACGCACGTCTGCACAAAAAAAGACAACATGAGCATGAACTGAATGAACACCAAACAGTGTCACAGAACAGTCGTCTGTAGTAGTAGTCAGTCTCATCTAACTCACCTTCACCATGGTCCTCCTGTGTCGTATGAAGGTATTGAAACCTAACCAGCGCAGTTTCATGCACAGCTCAAATGCCACCATGACCAAAGCCAGCAGCTCCAAAGTGGCATGGACCTGGAGGTGTCACATGTAGATTGCAAGTAAGAAAAATTAACCTATGCATGTGTCCATCAACTGCATGTGTCAACCAAATGAACACAGATGTCGCCCCCAGCCAGGCGTTATTGTGCTCTTTGATCTTTCTCCTTCAAATAAGGTCAAACTTTTAAAATAATGATATTTTGTTCTAGTAAAGAACATAAACATAAACTCTGCAGTTGAACTGCAGTTGCTCGATATTTTCTGGTTTCCTTTTTATTTAAACTGGATAATTTCTTGTCTACAGTTCATGTTGTCCAGGTCTGTGTCCACTCACATAGACGTCCAGGCGCAGCGAGGGAACAGCAGGAGCCTCACACAGTGACAGCATCAGCAGTAGCAGCCCTGTGAGCAGCTCCATCATATAGAACAGGTGGTTGTGTGCAAACAGGTAGGCTGCCAGGGCCTTTGGGTTCCGAGGGTGCGTGAAGAACTTGTCATTGTTCTCCCCTTCCTGTGTGTGAAATGGAACACATGTAGAACAAGCCACATCCTTACAGAGACTAACTAAAATGCAGTGTGTTAAGGTATTCCTTACAGTTCTGATAACAGGATACAATAGAGTTTCACCAATGACCAAAGAAATATTTCACATTTTGTATTTTTAATCTAAGATAAAAATGCATTGTGTCATGTTTATCCTTTTATTTTTTTATTATAACTGTCTCACAAAGTTAAGTACGTATTGATGAGCCAGGAGAAATGGCAACAGTAAGCTCACGTTTGAGGAGTGAGAGAATTTCTGGTGCTGGTTGCCTTCATCAGTAGTTTTTTTAAATATTTGGATAACAATATATATAATATAATAATTATATATTTAATATATTTTATTTATGTATGTGACTATGATTTAAAAAACAGAACATTGGAAACCATGTTTTGACTGTATTAGATTTTTTATTTTATGTCAAAACAAAGCAGTTTTTTCTACTTTTATTTATTAACATAAAAAGGTAATGATTGTAAAGGAAAGGTAAAATAACTTTACAATAAATTTGCATGTGTGTTAATTGCAATAAAAATGTCATAGTATTTTTATTTTTGTGAAGCTCCCCAGTAAAAAACATCAAACACCTAACTGCCTTACTAACAAGAGTTGTTGATGATAACAGTGATCTTTATTGTTATAAATAATATTGTTATTATTCTCTGCACTGTCTTTTCTGGAGTAGTATTTTCACGTGTTTGTGTTTAAAACACTGTAAATACACCTCCTTAGCATATTACAATTACTCTTTCACTGTCTAACAATATTTTGATTTTTACTAATCAAAATAATTAAATATATACAGTATATATAAATATATACTTTGATGTGAGACATGCTTTGTGTTAAATACAATACATAGGAACTCAATGTAGTGAGGACAGCCCCTCACACTATAAATAGATATTAATATATAACTTCCTGCAGCCAAAAGTGATTTAAAAACAGCAAATTTAAGAATCATTAAGTTTAATCATCTACTAGTGAGTGTTAAACGCTGAGTGTTAAAAAAAAGTGTCATATGACCACGTAAACTGAGCTGTAGTTTATGTGTACCTGTAGATAAATGGCTGCCTCTTGGTAGTTCATCTCCCAGCTCTGTCGGAGTGACACATTGTGGGTTCTGTAGTTGTGTGGTCCTGGTGTGGAGACAACAGCACTGTTCACTATGTCATAGTTCCCTTCACCTCCATCTGGAAGGAAACACATTAGTGTTAATGTCTTTTATTTACATGTTTGTCTGTAAGTTTTTTTTCCATCTGATCTTTATATGGAACTGACTACAGTAACTATAAAATGTGGGCTATACATGAGTGTACCCCTACCAATTCTACCCAGTTCTAACTCAGAGACGTAGGAGGAGATTACGACAGGACTCTCATTATGAGCATGATCGTCATATGCTGCATGGCTACAAACACACTCCATCGATCTGCTCGCTTTGTGTCCCTGTTTATTGAGTATTGACACATCAAGAGTTTCTTTGCACATGTGTCCGCATCAATCACAGGACACAGGTCTCCTTCCACATCTGCAGATACAGATGGCCAAACATTCCACTCAGGCCTGATGCTAGTTCCAGAAATGCAGGGAATTCCTGATACACATCCACACAGATCCACAAAAATCCAGACAGAGATGCAGAGAGTCACAATGGAGACAGAAGTCCACTCAAAGTGAGAGACAGTGCTGAATACGCTGAGTGTGTTTGTAATAAGTTGTCTCTTCTTCTAGTCCAGACGTCCCGTCTCCAGTCCCATTGATAAAAGATACTACATAAGGCAGAAGATGTACAAATGTGACTGAAGCGCTGTGACAATCGTCCTGCCTCCGAGAGCAGAGTATGTATTTTGAACCCAGCACTGTATGGCAGTAAGAAAGTGCCGTGTTTGCATTGATGTCATACTGTCTGCTATGACTACTTCCTGCTAAAATCAGGACATAGACACATGACACAGACTACAGAAGGAGTGAGGTATATGTCTCCTACACCTGAAATTAATAAAAAAATATTACAGTAAAAGATTAATTAGTAAAAGAGTAAAAGATCTTCACATACACAAAACATCACGTTTGTGCTTCAGGCAGGAGTCCTGCAGATCGTATGGTCCCCAGAAAAACAGTCACTGGCCTTTGTTTCTGTTCAGCACGGTAGCCACAGATCTAGGATGAATATCAAGTTCCAGAGCAGTGGCAGCCTGGCTGTTACTCTGACAGAGAGACACACCTTGGCTGCACTGTGCCATTCTGACCTGTCATTTGTCTGAGAACAATAATGTGTGTGGAGCTTACACTCAACATGTTTTTAGACTCACAGACACACAGGTGCAAATGTTGTGCTTGGAAAAAATTAAGTAAGTAAATCCAGTGGTCATTTCAAATATTCTCGCCAGCATCCAATCATATTACCAAAATCTCTTAGATTTCAGAAATATAAAGTAAAAAATACAGCTCTTCTTTAGTGTCCAAGCTCAAACTATTCTGTCCAGAAAGCTCCAATGCAGGAGTTTTTAGTAACTTCATCTTTGTCCACTGCTCCTAGATACATTGAGGGGAAACCCTCCGTTGTGCTTCCTGTTCACCTCCACAGCAGGAGAAAATGATCCAACATGCACCCACACAGCCAGCGCGATACGCACTGACTGCGAACGTTCACACACAGGCACACAGACACACAGACACACGCACACACAAACGGCACATGAACAGCAGGGAGGGGCTGAGGGTTGCACCCCTGCTGAGGCAGCAGTTTGCCAGGTGGGTCATTTTTTGTCACTTATATGTGACAAAGACAGCAGGACTGTGATGGTGGATGCATACATACTGTATGTGTGCGCATGCATACATTGGGCAAGCACAAGAGACATACACACATATACACACGCACGTGACCACATTCTGCTAGAGCGATGTGACCCGTCTGTGAACCTGCAATAAACAGCAAAAACACACAAACTGGTAACTCATTGGTCACCCATTCAATGTCAACATAATTTTGTGCAACAAGGTAAATTTGAGAATTATCTAAGATGAGAATGTAGATGATTTTTGTTAATCACGAAACTATAAGGACGTGCACCCCCGCAGAACACAAGACACTCAGCATGCCCAGACAGGAGTGCTGGGTCTCTGTTACGGTGATCGAATATGTCTATAATGAGGTGCAATTTAAATCCAGTGAACACATGCTTACTCTCGTCTCCTCTCTCCGTCTCCTCATTCAGCAGACCGCTGTTTGCTTCATCACAGGTTAAGATAAGTGGGACATCATCATCAGGATCCATTCCAGCTGAGCGAAAAAAAAAGTTCAACAGCTGGAGAGCATATGAATAATTAGCTCACGCTAAAAACACTTAGCCTTTCCACTGGTTGTTCTGCAGAACACAACAGAGCCGCGCATCATGGTTATTTACAGATAAAGCATTAGCCTCTGAGCAGTTGTTATGGTAACGCGACTTAAAAGCAAACTTACAAACAAGAGGAAGTAACGCTCGAATCGTAAAATTGACACTTTGCAGCAGGGAATGCCTACTAATTTAACGACAACCGCTCAAAAACGACAGACAGGTCACTGAAGCTAACAAGCTGGGGCAGTCCGCCCGTGTCCATCACAACGCAGCCACTACAACTAACAATGTTTACTAAATAACAGCCCCCAAGCAACGGATTCCGCTAACTTTCGGTTGCGACACTTTGCTGAGGCTAATGTTGTGTACGCCCGCAGTCACTGAACTACTAACGCCCCCCCCCAAAAAAGAGAAGCTGCAGGGACACGGGGACAGTACCGCTACATCAACAAACATTTACGGCACCACTATGATTTACGGTAACGTCAGTGTTAAGCGTTCCTGTGTAATTTCCAAATTAAAAGTCGCTCATAATGTTGTACACTCCCTATACCATTTCCATAATTTAAAAAAACTGTCATTTAATAAGGATATGTATTACCATGTGTGCTATTGTATTGTAGCTTCTTGTTGTAAAGATGCTGTGTCAATACGTACAATTATTTTTTCAATTATTTTATTTGCGTTTAGACATTACTTAGCAACAGCAAAATAAAAACTTCCGGCTACGGTCTGAGCAGGGCAGGTATGCAACGTTCACATTTTCACTTTAGCTAAAAATGACAACATAAAATAAATATATATTTAAAAAGGCTGAAATAACTACAGCTTGCATCTACAAGTTAGTTTAATTATTTTCCAATCTTTAGGGTTTTTGACATATTTGTGGTTACTTTGAGCCTATTCGATAAATGTTTCTGAATTTCTAGATGCCTGTGCTATTTTAATTTACCCTGACACACTAGCAATTATTTGTAGCTCCTATTGCTTTTGAAAGCCCTCAGTACTCAGTTTGTACATTTATAATAAATGTATGCCCTATTTTAACTGTGCTATACGTTTGTTGCACAGTATGTCTGCCAAAGGGACAACAGTTGTTGCAGCAACTAAGGCTAATACCAAGCTGGTGGATATTATAAAGAAAAATGATTTGCCACAGAAAAAACTGCTCTCTGTTGAGGCTCAGCGAATCTCACGCATACTGCAAAACTGCATCAATCAAATCAAGATAGTGGCAACACTGCCTGCTCTTCTCAGCTCATGCGGTGATTCTGTAGACTTGGATGAAAAGCTGATGAGGGATCTGAAAAAACATCAACTTTTGTCTGAAAAATTGGAGAGGGAGATACTAGAAAATGACAACCAAGAATCAGGTGAAGATATTGAAGTCAAAAAGAGGGCGCGGGTTCAGCTTGAGAAGGACGTCAAGAACTCTGTCAGGGATCTGCTTAGGTTTTTACGCTCATACCCAGATGACCTTTTATTTCTTAGAGCAGAGCAATACACAGGGGAGAATGAGGGCAAGTTAATCAAAGGGCTTCAGAAGTTTCACAGTAATACAGTTGACAAGTTGCTGATGGGTCTGGACGAGGAGTCCACAATGGTTTTGCACAAGCTGGCATTTCCATCCACTGCAGATGATCTAGAAGTTTTGGCGTCAAGGGAGAAGGAAGTTGCTACAGCCAAGAAGCAAATAGATGAAAAGGTGAGAAAATAATGAAACTGCAAAATACAGGAAATAAAGCAGGTAGAGCAGGTGAATCTCATCTCACTTTTCCTCTCCTGCCTTTTTTGTCACAGATTGCTGAGAAAAACACTGAAATGAAAATCTTGGAGCAGGTAACATTTACAGCACTAAGAGCAGACAAGAAATTTCAGCCACAAGTCACCACGTCTACAACTCAGGCTCGTTTGCAGCAAGAAATTGAACAAATGAAAATGAAGCTCAACAATTTGGTACTTGAGAACAGACAGGCAGAGCGGATTTTGCAAGAAGTAAGTTACTGGTTACAAACACTATGTATTTTTCTATAATGCTATTACTAATATCAGTGTGTATGTGTATGTTTTTCTACTGGTGTAGGAAAATGAAAAAGTTGAGTCAGAGATTGAATACTTGCTCCAAAAGTTTGACAGCAACATGAAAGAAATTCAGGTACAAACGAATGGCAACATTAGTTTTGTAAAAACTTGAGTGAAGTTTAGCTATATTTGTTTGTTATTTGTTAATTCCACTAGACAGGGAATTTGAGGAATGTTTTTTTTTTTCAACTACGCTTTACTTTCAGGCTGATCTTGAGATTAATGAAATTGATTATAGAAGAGAGGAAGATGAGCTGAGAAGCCTTGAGAAACCATTTCATGCCTTAGAAGAGGAGTACAACCAGATTGTGGAGAAGCATCGTCTGGCAGAACATCAAAGAGTGAAGGAGATGCAGGAGCTGGAGCTAAAGACCAAAGCTGCAATTTTGGCCCAGTCCTGGTGGAGAGGCTACAAAACTCGAAAAGCCTTAAAAAATAAGGGCAAAAGCAAAAAGGCCAAAAAAGGCAAAGGCAAGAAGAAATAAGACATAGATGTAATTGATCAACTAAGGCATTGTTGTGCTAAACAAATGATTTACTGTGCCTGCCATGTTTTGTTAACTAGTAAAATCTCCTACGTAATATACTTGTATTTCTTTGAAGGAAAACTGTTTCACAATACATATTTTACACATTTGATATACTGAAACCTGCAGTATTTATGAAGAACAAAAAAATATAGAAAAAATATATAAATGTGTTCTTAGTAGAATTAAATTTGTATTTATTTAAAAATAACCAAAAGGAAATAATTATACAAATGTACAAATGTGTCAACTTCTGTGAGCCAAATTATAATACACACATTTTTTACACACGTTTTTTAGGGCATAAACTTACATTTTGAATTATTTCTGGGACTTTTTTTTAACAATTTTTCACAATAGTAAGACTATAGTCTTCCTTGTTTTTGGTCATATTTTAACATGTTCAGATAGAAGTTTTTTTGGTTGTTTTTAACTTAGATAGTTATTTACTTGACAGCATGTTTTGGGGCATAAACTTGCATTTTGAGGAATGTCTGGGATTTCCTATTTTTTAGTATTTTTTCAAATAGTAGGACTATAGTCTTGCTTGTTTTTGGTCATATTAGTTTTTAGCACACATTCTATGGGCAGCATGTGTTTGGGCATAAACCTCCATTTTGAAGCATTTCTGGTTGTTGAAAAGAGAGAGTGGGAGATAATCTACAACCTGACGAAAATCCTGGAACAACAAGAAGTTAGAAAGGATGGGCGACATCATTTACAACTACGGAGAGAAATGCTTTGGAGTAAACAAAGGAAAGCAATAAAACAATGCCAGAATCAACCAAATCCAGGAAGCAGCAAGAGATTGAAAGACTGGTCAGAGAGAGAAGGCAGCTGAGAAACCAATGGAGGAAAGACTCTGACGCAGTTAGAGATGGACTTAATCTACTCCAGGAGGACATCAAATGCCGGTTGACAAGCTTACGAAGAGCAGAAAACGTGAGGAAACTTCACAAGAAGGAACACACAAGAACACAGTTCTACAAAATCCTTAGAAGGATTTGATAAAGACAAAAGCGGAACCTTGAAAACTCCAAAGCAGGAGCTGAAGTAACATCTATAAAAGGTCCACCAATATTTGATCGTCAGAGCAACCTATGATGTGCTCCCATCTCCAAAAACCTGCATGTGTGGCACAGTGAGGACCTAACTTGCAACCTCTGTCATATTCCAGCAACTCTCAAACACATCTTGACCTGTTGCAAGACCAGCATCACCCAAGGCCGCTACACCTGGAGGCACAACCAGGTGCTCAAGAGCTTGGCAGCCGCAATTGAGAGTTAAAGCAATGGAATGCCACAAATCCCTTGCCGCTGAGAGCAACCAACCTCAAAGCACCAGCATTCATCCGAGAGGGACAGAAAAAGCCCGGCTATCCCAATAAAATACCAGATGCTGCTGGCCACCTAGCACTGGTATGGGAATGGAAGATGCTAGCTGATATCGGCCAATAGCTAATCTTCCCCCTAGAGATTTCAGCAACCACCCTTAGACCAGACGTAGTACTCTAAAGTCAAAAAGTCTGTTATATAGACAGGTGTGTGCCTTTCCTAATCAAGTCCAATCAGTTTAATTAAACACAGCTGGACTCCAATGAGGGAGTAGAACCATCTCAAGGAGGATCAGAAGAAATGGACAGCATGTGAGTTAAATATGAGTGTCACAGCAAAGGGTCTGAATACTTATGACCATGTGATATTTCAGTTTTTTTTTTTTAATACATTTGCTAAGATTTCTACATTTCTGTTTTTTCTGTCAAGATGTGGTGCTGAGTGTACATTAATGAGAAATAAAATGAACTTTTTTTATTTTAGCAAATGACAAATTTAAAGGGGTCTGAATACTTTCCGTACCCACTATATATATATTATTATATATTTATATTGTATATATACATTTTTTGAGGGGGTTAGCTAACTAGCTAGCTACATCGTCCCGGTAGCGCGCACGAAGCGTTCCGTTAACCCAGGGGTTGGGAACCTTTTCAGCAGAGAGAGCCAACAAGTCACCTATGTATTTGAATTTTAAATGTAAGAGTCATACAATTTATTTTTACTCTGAATACACCTAATTTTTTAAAACACACCAAAAATTTCAGAATTTAATACGTTTCTGTAGTATTAAAAAAGTTATTACGTTTTTCTTTTTTAAATTAATAACGTTGTTATACGATCCATACATAAAATACCATTAATGCAACTTCTAGTGCTGCATGGTGTTAATGCGATTGTCTAATCTAGGGCAAAAACCCTAATGTATGGATTAAAATGTGTATGTTTTAAATATATGGTTCTACTTGACATACAAAAGAGTTTAATACACATCAGTGATGTCTTTCGCAAGTGAATCGTTCATTTTGAACGAATCACGCGTGACTCGTGACTCCCGAGTCACATGAAAGATTTGTGACTCGTGACTCCCGAGTCACATGAAAGATTTGTGACTCGTGACTCCCGAGTCATATGAAATATTTATTCATATTGAACTCACGAATCACACTCTGCGAACTCTTTCACTGTAAACTAATCTTTCACTACGAACGAATGACTCTCTGCAAACTAATCTATGGCTGTGAACTAATCTTTCACTGTGAACTAATCTTTCGCTGTAAACTAAACACTATGAACGAATCACTCTTTGTGAAGTAATCTTTCGCTTCGTTCTCGCAGATTCGTTTCATTTGTCACGTGACAGAGAGCTCGGGTCTCTTTTGCTCTCATCCCATCTTCACATTGTGGTATGTTTTTCTTTCTTAGGTTTTCACATGGTGATTTGTTCGTAGTGAAAGATTAGTTCGCAGTGAAAGTTTAGTTCGCAGAGAGTGATTTGTTCGCAGTGAGTGATTCGTTTGCAATGAGTGATTAATTCGCAGTGGAAGATTAGTTCGCAGAGAGCGATTTGTGAGTGATTCGTGAGTCCAATATGAACAAATCTTTCATATGACTCGGGAGTCACGAGTCATATGAAAGATTCGTTCATATTGGACGAATCACTCGCGAACGACACATCACTAGTGCACATGTTAGAAGTTCCGTCATTAATTAATTAGATTATATTAATTTTATCATTAACTGTGCTGTTATTTACTTTATATTTCCAGTGTCTGACTTATCAGATGCAACAGTGATCGCTCGGACGGACGGATCGGTAGGACGAGAACCCATGCTGAACGGAAATCGGCAAAAAAGTTGAGCATTTCTAATAAATGTTGGTACTATCAAATAAAATATTAGACACAAGGATACTGTGCAGTTAAACTGTAGTTTTGTTGTTCCACATAATCATGATAATGGTGATAGGTATCGTTTCTAGATGTCTGATGTTTTTTCTGTATTTAAGATGGTGAAAGAGGTTCTCCAGGCTAAACACGGGGGACAGGTTATTTTGGATGAATACGATCGGATGAAAACGGATAGCACAAGGAGACTGATGGTAAACCTTCTTGTGGCCAACATGGTTGAAATACATGGGTAAGACTTCAATGTTCATATTTTTACATAATACAGAATTAAATATAAATAAATACAAATAAGTTTAAATAGAGCACACACATTTTAGGAGATTGCAAATTATTAAAGCAATTTATTATTTAATTTCTCCCATGACAGAAATCATTATTAAAGGGCTAAAACATACAAAAACTATCAATTTGATAGAGACTAAAACTCACTGAAGCTTTGTTAGGTTTATTCTAACATATGTGACGACAAAGTAACAACACTAAAGACGTCTGGATCTTTTTCTTGCAAGGGGAGAGTGCAGCTTACTCTTCTAGCAGCTTCCTCATCAACTCCGAGTATCCACACCCTTCCTCTGCACTTTTATTGAGTTTATAAAAGGATCAGATTACATATCATGTGATCGTGTGTGAGTATATGAATGGGTATGGAGTAAGAAGGTGGGTGTGAATGTGGGTGTGGCTGTGTCTGGTCATTTCTCCATCAGTCTTGAGCACACTAGATTATGATATGAGAAGCAAACAGTTTCTTAAAGCGACAGTACAGCATGAAGCAATGATAATAAATTAAATTCTTTCAACAAGCTTGCAACAATAAAATATTTTATGCTTCAGGAATTTTAGTGGCAATGTCATGTTTGTCTTTCAGGAAGAGCCCACCAGTCTCTGTGCGAACCAGATATGCTTTCGACATTATCGCTCTATTTCCCAGCCTCAGAGAGCCATACTCAGACAAAGGATATGTACGTTTGTAAATTGGTTATATTTTAGTTCATCGAGTCATTATGTGTTCGGAAATTGCTCTATAATCATTTTTAATATTACAGGAACACTTGGCCTGGCTACTTGGCCTGGAGGATAAAGACTGTTCAACTGAACACTGCAGCTCATTCCCTAGACCCTCCACCAATAACAAGATAGTCCCAAGAGTAAGAGGGAGTCTCTTTGCACTGATATGCAACTGCTTGGTGACCACTGTCTTGAGGCCATATCCTTCTTGAAACATTCAACTGATGAAGCGGCAGTCAAAGAGAAGATGAGGGCCAGATTTCAGTATCGCCAAAAACTGGTTCAAGATCAGCACTGTTCTTCAACAGTCTTGGATGTCTTTCCACGATACCTAGACATCACTAGCTTGGTAAGAAATACAACGCTTTTTAAAAAATGAATTGTCACTTAATCTCAAAAATACATGCTAATGTTGCATAAGTATAAACATGTGTGTTATTCTGTAGATTGACCAAGACTTTACCATGATGTTTGGAGAGGATGTGTCGGGCAGATTTTTGGCAAAATGGCTTACTTTATTCATACCTAGGATCCTGAAACACATGCAAAAAAATGACCTCATATCAGCACATTGATGAGCTCTTGTCTGTGCAGCATGACTCAGGTGGGTGTGGTTTGCTTTGTTCATTGTTGAAAGGTTCTTGCAATATTTCGATCTGGGTCACAGCACTAGTTGAAAGATTATTGGTATAATCAATTTGGTTCACGGCCCTTCTTCGTTTGTGAGCACGACACCAATTGGAGGATTTCTTCTCCCCGTAGTAAACCAGCCACTAGAGTACACAAATCAGTGTTTTATAGTGCCGTTCCCGAGCCTGGATAAATGGGGAGGGTTGTGTCAGGAAGGACATCCGGTGTAAAACCTTTGCCATATCAAAGAATGCAAATTAAAACATTTTCCATACCGGATCGGTCGGGGCCCGGGTCAAAAATGACCGCCAACAGTGCTGTTGACCTACAGGGTACTGGTGGAAATTGGACTACTGTTGGAAGTACTGTCGAAGACAGAAGAAGAGGAGGGCGTTTGGATAGGAGAAAAAAAGGAAAGAGGAAGGATAGAAGTGTTGGTCTAAAGTTTGGAAAATAATTACAGGGAAAAGTAGTGAAAGATTCTTGCTGTGCGAGGTGTCTTCGACGGAGTGGAAGCAGCCAGTAGATGGTCGATTCGTTTTAATAGAAAAACGTCAAAGAAAACAGGTCCAACAATAAAGCAAAATAAACGACTGGAGAAGTATTCAAGGAACTCTCGTACAACAGTTGTTAATACACAAATCCTCTCAAGAATAACTTCTAAAGTATCATTAGTTGTTTATGCTTATATACCTGTGTGGGGGGAGTGCTTTTTCAACTTCCCGGGTGTGTGTTTAAATCTTGTAGGCCAATGGGAGAGAGAGGCTAGGCCTCTTGTGGCCAATCATATTATTGTTCGTATATCATGTGATGCCTGCAGTCGCCACTATGTGGCACTGCTGTTCCATGATTCAGCAGTGTTGGAAGAACCTTTTACTGCTGAGTGGGGGGTTATCACAAGGGAAGTGGACCCAGCCATGAAGTCCAGTCAACCACAGGTGTTCATGTAGATCAAAAGGAATGGATGGCTCTGGGGTTCCCAGTGTGCAGAGAAAGAGATTAGTGAAAAAGATATGGGACAGTAACAGAACAGAAGAGAACAGACTGGAGTACTACGAGAGGACAAGTGAGGTGAAGAGGGAAGTGGCCAAGGCCAAACAAAAGGCATATGAGGAGTTGTACGAGAGTTTGGACACAAAGGAAGGAGAAAAGGAGTTGTATAGATTGGCGAGACAGAGAAATCAAGCTGGGAAGGATGTGCAGCAGGTGAGGTTGATTAAGGACAGAGAGGGGAATGTGATCACAAGTGAGGAAAGTGTGCTGAGAAGATGGAAGGAATACTTTGAGGAGTTGTTAAATGAGGAAAATGAAAGGGAAAGTAGAAACGAGGAGCCAGAGACTAGTAGGAAGAAGGTAGATCAGGTTAGAAAGGATGAAG
>NC_024328.1:17592200-17600788 GCF_000523025.1 Cynoglossus semilaevis
GACAGTGGATACATTGGTAGAAGAATGTTAGAGATGGAGCTACCAGGTAGGAGAAAGAGAGGAAGACCAAAGAGGAGATATATGGATGCAGTGAGGGAGGACATGCAGATAGTTGGAGTCAGAGTAGAAGATACAGAGAACAGGGAGAGATGGAAATCAATGATTCGCTGTGGCAACCCCTGAAAAAGGGACAAAGCCAAAAGAAAAAGACTTCTCCTGTAGTCACAGCACCAAACTTGAATGTGAATTGATGTGGATTGGGAGTTTTCCCATTGTTCCCAGGTAGTAGATGTGTTTTGGAGTAATCTAGAGAGTTGGTGTGAAGAGAATGTAGAAGGAATTATCTTTGAATGTGTGGGGCTATGTGAGTATGTGTGCTTGGGAAGGCATTTGGTGTCTTAGCACTTTCCTTCTTTCAGGATCAAAGCAAATGTAAAAACCACTGAAATCTAACAATCGTACATGTTCCTGTATTTTTAAAAATGTCTCAATTGTTTACAATGCATCTGATATATTTCTCCTGTTTTCCCCTAGCCTGGGACAGAGACCTGTCAAGCATTCTGTTGCTGGTTCACCTGCTTCCCCCTACCTCCAAAGGCCACAAGAAGAGTGTTAAAATCAGCTCATGTCAAGCTGTGTGCCATGTTGTGAGATATTTAGAGGTATGCAAATAGTAATGTATTTATTCTGATGACCCTTTTTATGTTGAAGCACTTTTTTTAATTGGCATTGTTAATCATTTGAATGTAGTGGCATTACATTTGATGATTTTCTCATGATTCTTCTTTGCTTTTTGTTAAAGATGGGTGCCAGTGTTGAGATCTTCCTTGCGTGTGTGGAGCCAGGACAGCCCTTCCTTCTATGTGTTGGTGAAAAGAGGAACAGCATCCAAAGATACTATGTTATCATTGACCAGAAGGCCATCCCTTGTAAGGCGCAGACATCCCTGGCTGCTTTTGATGAGCTTTTCAAAGCACATTTCATCTTCAGTGTCAACTACCATGAATCTCTCTACAACTTCTATACGTTCATCCAAACCACAGTTTTCAACATTGATGTGGGAAGTGCCAAGGAAAGTCCCAGAGTCAAGGAACTAAGAACAAGATTTTTGCATGATGGTTGAAGTGAAAAATATCCTTGGATATGAATATTTTTATTTGTTACATTTGTAAGGCATACCACAAAAGCCCTTCTCAGACTCACCATTGCTTGGTTCTGTCATACAAGTGACAGGTGACAATTTGGCTTTGTTGAGACCTTTAGTTCTACATATTTCTGTAGATTTTGTTTGACAACTAAAGATAAGTCACAGTCTGTCTTTACTGAAGATAATCCTGGCATGGTTTTTCGTACAAAAGAAACCTATGCTGAACATTGTGCAGCTCAACAGGAAAATCCTATGTCAGGCTCAACATTTGGTATCAAAAAGACATGCTTGCTCAATACATTGCAGTTTTTCCACACCTCTGACAACTATGCTGTTGACATTATGCATGATATACTAGAAGCTGTAATGCAATATGAACTCAAACTTGTCTTTCAATACCTTGTCAACCAGAAATATCTGTCTTTGCAATCGTTGTCACAGAGGATCCAAAGTTTCAACTATGGTTATATTGAGAGAAAAAATAGGCCAAGTGGGTTGAAAATGGATGACACTACCAGAGATCTTGGACTTGAATTCAGTCGTGGTGTCTTGTGAGACATGCTCCTCTTATTTTTGGTGATGTATTGGAAAGAAATAACTGTTACTGGAATCTGCTCCTCCTCTTGATTCAGATTGCGAATATTGTGTTTTCACCCATTGTAACTAATGACATGACATTATTTGAAGCACCTGCTTTATGATCATCACAAGCTATTTAAATCTTTTTCACAGAAAAGACTGATCCCATACCATCATTTTATGCTATATTGTCCACGTTGTATCAGGTTTGAGGCAAAACACAATTTGTTTAAAAGATCAGTGAAAAACCTCGAAAATATCACAAAAACGTTGGTCAAACAACATCAGAGACAGCTAGCTTGCCAGTGGAAGAATTTTGATTTTCAAAGAGTTGAGCTTGGTCCAGTTAAACAAGCCATTATTGATAGCTTGGATGGAGGTGATGTTTTAAGTTCTGTTTTTGATGCATGCTGTGAAGTGTCAACCACTAATTGGGTTAAGAACTATGGCACTGAATATCACATTGGAATGTTTTTTGTACTGGAACAAATACAGACATTCCAATTTTCAGAAAGGTTACCAACATTATTATACATGATGAGCAAGCATTCTTTTTGACTTGCAGAGTGGACACTTTATTTTGATGATCATTTCGATGCATACTGTATCAAGGAGAGAGCAGATTTATTTCCCGTTTTTGCACTTCAGGAGTTGAACTATTACAGACCATATGACAAAGTTTTCAAATGAGATGTGTGACAAAATATACATTGCGCCACATTGTCACATTTTCTGACTTTGTTGTGGCAAAGCCTGTTTGTTTGAAATAAAAATGTTTTTGGAAATAGTACTGTTTTTGGGAGGAGTATTTTTCTAATTAAATTAACTATAAAATGTTTTTATATTAAATTATAATTAACAATCTCCATAGTGTAAATATAACTTGAACACTATTCAGTGTTGAAAAAGTGTCCTGACAGTGTTAATTTTTGACTCTACACACTAATGTTAGGTGAATTCAACACTCATGTGTTAAATTTCAACTACTCACAATGTTCTTTCAACTCTGTCATTTAACTCTTGTTTAACTCTTTCAAAAGTGTTGTTTTAACTCAATCTAGAGTGGACCAATATAGACACTTTGTAAGTGTTAATTCAACTTCCTACGAGTTGAATTAACACTTGTTTTTTGCTGTGTACAAAGTCATGTATGTTTTCCTCATAATATTTCAAAAAATGTTAAAATGAAATGTCGCTTTATTTAGCCTTATGTTGTTGGTTTTATTATACATATATACATACATATATGTTGTTTTGGTTCTGTTTACATATGAATGAATTTCTTTAATAAAACTATTATAAAAGTATTATTTCTTAAGAGATATTAACATTACCGAAACATGCATTGTCATTTCTGAAATGTATTAATCATTACCAAAACAGTGTCCATTTAAGGTTAATTTAATAAATAGAAAAACGTTTTAAAATGCATGTGCAGAATATCAATTGAACATCAAGTGCCTTAATGTTTACCAAATCATTTTGAAAATATGTTACATTTGAATGAATTATCATAACTATTAGGTTGTAGGTTGCAAGAGGCAATGAGAAAAAAAGAAAAGTAAATAAAAAAATGTGAATTCAAAAACATTTGTTATTGTTGAGTTTCAAGTAATTGTGTGACAACAAAATAAAAAATATAAAAAGCTAGGTATTCTAAAGCAAATTACTGCATTTTATTCATTTTTGGGAAACTTACTTTTGAAGACTTTCAGGAAATTATTATTGTTGCTTTTGATAAATGGTTGACATGACCATAACAAAGACATAGCTATGTATTTTAAAGCAAATGAGTGCATGTTTATTCATTGTTGTGATTTTTTTTTGTACCTGTTCATGCAGTTCTGACTTGTGAAACCCGCTTAGAAATAACATCTAATTTTTCGACATATTTAAACTAAAACAAGTAACACAGAAATTACTTCCCCGGGCAAGTAGTTACTTTTATAGTCTAGAATTTCCGTTTTTTATCAGAATAATTTATTGTAGTAACTAGTAAGACTTATCTAATTACTTTTTCGTAACGTGGCTAACACTGATACTGTTTTTGGCAAAGCATATTTTCCAGCATTTGAAACGAGTCTCCGTGACGTTTGGTTTAGCTGATGTTTACCTAAATGACCACTAGGTGTCAGCGCAGTCTCCTATGTTTCAGTGATCCTATGTTTATTTTATTGCTTTGTGTTGTCAGCGCTTCAGTTCCTCGGTGATCTTTTGTACGCCAGAGATTGAAGCTCTTTTCATAAGAACCGCGGTGAACCGATCAGACACGAAGTGTTTCGTGTTACTTCCGGTTTCCTCCAACCTGACACAATCTGTTTATTTATTTTCCAAACACAATCTCCTCGCCTGGTTTCTCAGCATTGACTATCTACCTTAAAGTACCGGTGTTATTTTAATGCCACATTAAATGTATCTCTTATTTTAATTTTTACGTATTTTGATCGTTTTCTAAAATGTATTATTGGAAAACATTTCCCCCTCATACAATAAATGTATAACCAACATAAATGCCCCCCAGTAACAGATGACCTTTATTTAGTTCTATCATATACGTATTAAGTTTAAACTATTTTTAATTTATTAAGACCAAAGTTGCTAATTTCACATCTTTTTTTCTCTCTTTTTATTTTACCTGCTTCACATATTATTTCAAGGAATGTTGTTTATTTTACTTTTTATTTTAACTACAATTACATGACACAAAATGTGTCACAATTACTAATTCAAGTACAATGTTGTACTTACTTTAAACGTATCCTTTTTTTAACCAGCATGTAATTACACACCGTGTTCTTCATTGACAAAGATCGATACAATGACACTTAAACGTAAAACATTTCTGACGATTTGTTTATGGAGAAATGAGAGAAGCTAAACTGTGTCTCCGTTTAGTTCATGCCGTGAAGCTCAAACCGCAGTAATTTTAGACTTGTCTTACACTTAAACTGGAGGAGGAGAACATAGGAAGTCAAACTTGAGTTTAGTCCAGTGCGTCATGATCCAAACCCTTTTTAAATGGGCTAATTGACTAAAAACAAAACGTATATATTTTCTGTATTAAAAATCAGAAGCAACTTGGTAATTTATGTCAATAAAAATGTATATTTAATCAGCCAGTTACCTACAAACATAGGGCCCTTTCCTTAATAATAAAGAGCTAGCCATTGTTGCAGGACCCAAATGCAACACGGGGAGACTCTGTACATGTGCAGCAGGTTTATTCACAAAGGGCAAAAAACAAAAACTCACATGGTCACAGGGACAACGCATAAACCACGAGGTATGGACTTCTCGAAAACATGAACCCTAAACATGGCACAAAACAGACTTCACATGAACAGCTGACGTCAAACTGAATACAACACAGAACTTTGATTTATGTGATCTTGAACACAACATGCGGGTGGAGGAGTTCTGGTATTTATAATGTTCTTTTGGCTCACAATGTAATGGTTTATTGTGATTAATGCCATTGTCAGTATCATTTTGTCAGTATTGCATTAAATCTTGGACACAGATAATACAGGCACATTTTGGGAAGGAAGTTCAACTTCAATGAAATGAGATGCTTATAGTGTATTTGTATTAAAATATTGCCCATCATCATATCCAAGTGTCAATCACCCTCTGAAGAATAAATTAATGGGATGTTGACTTTCTTTGTTCAGACAAAGAGCAGTGTGGTGACAGAGCAAGGTGGCGTGGACTCTTCTAATGGAAATGTGTGCTTCTGTTCTTGTGTGACATTGGGTCGCTAAAGTGATGATGCTGAAACTGAGGGGTGACTGCAGCAGAAGCAAAAAAAAAAAAAGCATCTAATGCATTTGTGTTTTATGTATTTGCAGATACAATGCACGAGGTGACTGGAGTGAAGAAGACAAGAGGCATGAAGATAAGCCAATGAAGAGGAAAAACAACAACATAGATATCTGCAGCACAAGATACAGCTGGATGCATATTTCATGACACACACACACACAGACACTGACAGTAAAATATAAATATTAATAGACCTATTCTATTATAGTAAAAGCATGTTGTGTGAGGTGACAGCGGAGTGTAAGGTTGTGGAGATGGAGACATCACACCTGGGTAAACATCAGCCAGCCTTTTACATCTGAGGAAGACAAGGAGAGAAGGATGAACGTTAGAGTTTTAAATGGAAAGACTTAAAAAACAAAATCTATTCTAGTAGAAATGTCTTTCTTTGTTATTTACATCATTAAATGCTGCCATTTGGTTCCACGTACATTTATTGTTTTAGTACATTAGTGAATTACCCTCTCTGAAATTATCTTTAATAAAGTCCATTATATTACATCATTTGTCATTTAATTCTGACTTTTGCAGCTTCTTACTAGGCTTTTAGTTGAATGATTAAAAACAAGATCTATTATAAAAAAGAATTTGGTCATAGTTCAGTAGCTGAAAAACTCAATTCTTTATTTTACAGATTTTAAAATTGACTGTTAATCTTTAGCTCTCCCAAAATAGACAACATTTGTACACACAAGTATTCTCTAAACTAAAAATGAATTCCACCTAATCTGAAACTTCACATTTGATTCTTCTATGGGCTTTTAGTGTCCTTTTATCTGTCAACTCCAGCCTGGGACAAGTCTTACTATAGTGTCTTTTATCAGAAGTTTTGACAACAGTTTTTGTCAGGTTTTCGTTTGATGCTTCTTTTCGGAGGTTTCAACTTCAGTTAAACGACCAGTCGTTCTCAAAATATGGTAAATGTACCAGTGGTTGTACTTGGACTTCCTCTAATAAAACACAGGTTACCGTAATTATTATTATTTATTTTTTATGTTTTAGCAATATAATGGAGGTTTGCATGGGCACTCAAAATTTGAAACAAATGTTTTTCTTTATAAAAACCCTATTTTAAACACTTTTCTTAGTTGGAGACACACACGCACCAACAGAGTTGACTGGAGAGAACACAAACATTTAAGCATCTATAATTAAACATCAACAGTATGATGCACACTAGATACTGAGAGAAGGTCTGTGTTTATGCTAATGGATGTCAGACAGCAAGGCCGCTGACTCTCTGACTCCATCCATTAATAATGTGACAAGATTACAGAAGAGCACTTGGTTTGAACCAAACAATGACAGTTCAGGTAAACAACAGCCCTTCAGTGGACTGCCACAGTGCTATGAAAGTAGACTGTAAGTGCATGTCTGGTGTGAAGTAGTGATGGGTGTGTGAATGGATTTGTTTGTTTGTTGATACTTTGTTTTTCTCACAGCAGTGGTCTTGTCTGGATTGTTTGCTAACATGCTTCTGCATGAGTGGAGACGTGCCTTCACAAGGACACAGTCAACAGAGAGGAAAGTTGTTGGGAGGTGCTCTGAAATGTAAAAGGAAAGGTTAAAAAAAACAAAGGCAGATCAAATCAATTTTGTGAGTACAGGTCAATTTTATCCACACTTTTTCCCTCAGTGGCTGTTAAAATCTGTTATAAATGAAACATTGCTCCAAAAATATAAAAACAAAACAAAAGATAAGACTATTTCAGGATTGTTGATATTGAATATGTATGTATAAAAAATAATATATATAAAATAATATATATATTTATCCATCCATCCATCCATTTTCATCCGCTTATCCGTTGCTGGGTCGCGGGGGCAGCAGTCGCCACCCAAATCACATTGCATCGTACCAACCCCCCTGAACCTTCCTGTGGGTGGTGAGTCCACTGGAAGGTACCAACCGCCCTAACCGGGATTCAAACTTGCCCAGGAGGTGAACCCTGGGGTTCCACACCAATGACAGAGACATTGCCTCTGGGCCAAAGCGCCACATATATATTTATATATTATAATAATACATAAATATAAAACAAGAAAGCATTTGAGAGAGATAGAGTGTTCATTGCACCGTGCACCAGTTTCCCCCCAGCATTCTAGGCCTATACCTGCCTGTCCGATGCTGACAGATCACTTTAAACACAACTTTTGTTTTGTTTAAGGCAACCCTTCTCCTTAAAACGGTACAAACCTAGAAACAGTTTCAGACTTGGCAACTTTTCAGAAATGACGTGACAGATTTTTTCTGAATGTGAAACTGTGAGGGCCCAAGACCACACTGCCATTAACTAATGAGGACAACGGCTAATTGAAGTCCTGCTGGTGTAGCAATATCATTATGTGTTTAGTTGAGATGATGAGGTCAGAGGGAACAGTGTCAGTCATCTGTGAGTTAGAGTAAAAGTTAGGGAGTGAACTGTGGTTAGTTAAAGGTCAGGATAAAGTAAATAATAAATTGTAGTTTTGCATAAAAGAAAGCAAATGATTTCACAATCTCAGAAGAACAGCGTAAAAATGTGTGTGTGTAGGATTAGCGTTCCTTTCCAGTCCCTTGGCTGTAATCAGACGGGACATTGGCTCCATGATGACCCACAGCCCCCACCACCACCCACTGTGGGAGATGCCTCCATTCCTTTCACCCTGTCATGTGTGTTTGGCTGCTGCTCTCCAGAGCTGGGCAGTATGTTAAGAGTTAAAACTATTATTTATGCTCACATCACATTGTCCCATTATAAAAAAAACCTGCTGCTAATGGGAAAATACTGACAGGCAGCTAAGGGTAGAAGGAGGACTTCAGTTAGACTTGATCCAGGACCATGATAACTGTAAAATGTCCTATTTTAAAAAAATATATCACTATCGCTCTTGAAATGAGAGTGGACGATAAAATGGCTCCATCGCGGGGTGACAGTTTGAGGGTCGCCAGATAAACAAGCATCACTGATCAGGTTAGTCTGAGCTCCCTGACCCTACACTGGCCTGTCTGCTGTTAGTTTGACCTTTTACCCCTGCCGTTGTCTTACAGACGCAAACC
>NC_024328.1:17600817-17602476 GCF_000523025.1 Cynoglossus semilaevis
TGGCCTTTTATCCTTGACAGCTCTTACTCTCATATTAAGATGTACTTCAGTGATTTCAAGGCTATTTCAGCCATAAACTCTCATTTAGAGGGAAATTAGCCTGACCCTGAGTCCTGTTACTATACTGTGCTTAACAGCATTAGACAATCCTCGTGGCTTTTAAATAAGAGCGAGGATGGATAGTGTCATTCAAATAAACCTTTGCAGTCCTACTTTTTTGCATTAGTTGTAATGGCCAGGCACCCATTGTTTTATGGAATTGTACAGCCATTGTGTCACACTGTGGTTAAGTGTATTAAAATGGGCCAGAAATGATTAATATGCACTGATCAAATTATTTTATAATATCTTTATTCATTTATTTTTTCAAGGGAATTTGTTGTGTTAAACATAACATATTTAGGTGTTGATGATGGCAAAATATCCAATGACAATGGATTAGTGCAGAGTTCTGCTCTTGGGAGGGTTCTATAGGTTTGAGTAAGATAATTAGGTATAAGAACAGAATGCAGCAAATATTTAGTCTGTGCAAGAAATAATAAATAATTTATCACTGATTAACTTTGAAAGGATTGGTGCTAATTTAAAGGGGTAAAAAATTGGAATAGATCTGTTAAATATGGAGAAGACGATCCAGACTAATAACATGAAATGATGATGCTTTGGTCAAGGTGAAAGAGATAGCCGCAAAACTAAAAAAGATATGTTTTAAAGACAGCAGTGACTGCTGCTATGATGTATGTTTTAGAGACTGTAGCTCTGTATGGTAGATGGGAGGCAGAGCAGTGGAGGTAGCAGAAATGAAGATGCTGTGTTTTTGTTGGGGGCTGACTATGGACAGGATTAGAAATGAACACCACAGTAACAGTTAATGTTGAGCAAGAGCTCAACAAAAGATGTTAAAGACCTCAGAGAAAATGTATGGATATAGTGAAAGAAGTCTTGGAGATGATAGGTATAACAGTGATGTGTAACAGCAGAGATGGAGGCAGATGATCTGCTTGGCAACTCCTGAAGTGAACAACCAGAAGAATGCAGGAGGAAGATCCAACAGCAGGCACCACTGAGTCTTTACATGCTTAAAATGACCAGGATATTCCACTGGCGCATTAGCAACGAAACAAATTATCATATGTCAAATGACTAAAAAGTGTAATTCAGAGAAAAGACCATGTGACTAAGTGGTTAACTTGCCATAGTTTTGCATCATCAAGTCAGGAAGCAACAAACAGTAGCCATTTACTCCCAAAAAGACAGAGCACCAAAGCAACCATAGAGACAAACCCTAATCAACTTTACCAATTACACTCCATCTCAGACCATTTATTCCATGCAGAATGACCTCAGTAATGTTGGACATCACACAAGTGCTTCTGTCAGAGTTCGTGAGAGTCCCAGTACACATTTGTATTTTCCAACAAATAGTTCAGGCTCTAATGAAACCAGGGTTCCATAATTCTTGTCTTTAAAATTAAAGCTGGATTTGCAGGAGAAATAGCTCTGTAAAAGTAAAGTAAACAGAAAAGAATAAAAACATCAGGTATATCTTTGATCATGTAAAAATGTGACTTCACACAGAATGATTTTAAAAAACATGTTTTTTCTGTGATTGACTGTTAAAAACCATATGGAGACCTTTAAGGCTGATTAGAGAAAAAA
>NC_024328.1:17602493-17603554 GCF_000523025.1 Cynoglossus semilaevis
GCTGACAGAGAGATAACCATAAGCACTACTTAAGGCTCTTTGATCACACAGGTCCATCCATCTACTGTCCAACCAGGGTGTCTGAGAAAGTACTCCACAAATGGATCACACACATAGACTCAGTGTGCTTGTGTGTGTTACTTACCACTTTACCAAAAATCTTATCTTTCCAGCCGAGTCTCAGATTCTGCCCTTGCTGAGCTCTGTTTCTGTAAAAAAAAAAAAAAAAAGTACAAAGAATGATACAATCCATCTTTAGGGCAAGGGGGACCCCATGATCTTACTCTCCGCCCCTCTCCTGCTCACCCTCAGTTTCATCCCTGTCTGAATTTGACTGGAGACAAGGGGTTAAGGAGGAACAGACTCTCTGAAGAGCTGGCTGCTTAACCTCTGACCTCATGGTGTAAGAGAGAAAAGGAAAGGGAGGGAGGGAGACCTTTAAGCAGATATATGACTACGCAATAAATTGTAAATACGCTGGATTAGATGTTCAGCAATATTACAATCTTTTGGTGTCACATCCCTTTGTTGTAAACTTTGAGCAGGTGTAAGGTGTAAGAGGTTAAACCTGCCAAGAGGGAGAGAGAGATGTGAAACATGACATACCAGAAGAGGGAAAGGAGAGAAAAGAAAGGACCACCATTGCATTCCCACATTTCTTTGTCCTCCATCGCAGCAGACCCATGCTCACTATTGGCTGCAGGTTGACAGTGAGGCGCTCCAGCTGGCCTCCGAAGATGGCAAACAACATGTTAGAGATAAGAGCAGCGGTACAAGCTATGCTCCAGCAGCCACTCCACTCAGGTGGGGTTGGATGGAGGAAGATTGCTGATTGGAACAGCTGGAGGTATATGGTTCTGTAGACATGAGGAAGCAGCACAGTACACAGGGTTTAACAACAGATCAGCCATAGTCAAATGTTATTGCTGCACACTCATGGGACAGAACAAGGTTGTTATCAGCTCCTTCATATTCACTCATGCACACACACTGATAAACTGCACAGCACTTAAGCAGTTTCCACTCTCAGGATGCTGAACACACTTGAAATAACTCAGCAG
>NC_024328.1:17603560-17606403 GCF_000523025.1 Cynoglossus semilaevis
GAGTCTGCTCCTGCTGGCCAATCGCAAAAGAGAAAATTATCAACAACATGAATGTTAAAAATGTAATTAGTATTTGTAGTACTTTTTCTTTATTTACATCCAACAGAAACATGTCTAAGCAGGAGTTTATCACAATTATGAATCAGTTTGGAGACACTGGAGTTGAAAATTAAGTAATAAATATTATTCGCAAGAAATTATTTAATAATACACAAACATTTCTATCACAAAAAATGCAAACATATCTGTTATTTCAAGGAATGGTAATCGTCTGATCCCTGTAATATAATGGTTTGCATTGGTAAAAGTATCTGTAGTACAACATCAACACATGTGCAGATGAACTATATAAAATGCCGGCTACACAAAAATACCAGGGCCCACACATTTTTATTTACAATTAACAACAACAATTGCAGTGTGACCCTCATCTAAATGTTGTTAAATGAGTAACCTGGCAGTTTTCAACATGTGGCACTGCTACCTGAGGTCATAAGCAAAATTTGGTCCAAAACAAATTGTCATTTTCTCTGCAGTCATAGCCAGACTGCATCATCCCGACCACTGGTGCCAGACTAAAGACTATGCTGTTTGCTTTTGAACATACTCAAAATATTACTTAAAGCACAACGCAACACGGTCAAGCTCTTGACAACCATCACTGAATATTAACAGTGTTTGTAGAGGCAGCTGCATGTGTCTGTTTCTTAGGCCTTAAATGGGCAGCTAGGTGCAGGAAAGATGTTTGTGTTTACTGGTTGGCTGCTTGTGAGCAGACTAAGATGATTGGTCACCTGGGCATTTACCCAAAATGCTGCTTTATCTACAGGTCCTTCTGCCTGTAGTGTGGTCTAAACAACATATTCATTAGGAAAGTGACGCACTGGCAGCTACTACTGTCTGTCTCATCTGACATCAACACAGTATCCGTCAGTGACGCTGACACAGATTTTACATTGAGAGATACTAAATATGCTAAAGCTAAAACTTAAAATCTTTTCTCACCGAGTCTGAGAATAAAAATCAGATTTGAACTGCTTCGGAGAATTATTCCTGCTTTGGGTTCTTATTAAAGATTCTTTTGTTGGTTTTTGTTGTTACCGTCTGGTTATTTACATTCTTGACAATTCAAAGAATAGGATTCATTGGTGCTTGATGCTGTTTACAGTGTGTCCTTGAAGGCCTGACAGTGCAAACATTTGGATGACATCAGTCTTTATGAAAGAATTATTTTTGTTTCCGACATCAGAAGCTTCGGGCATGTCCACGTCCAGTCCTCATCAGGACTCGTTCCATCATAGAAGGCAGACATTGCTAACAGATGAGAATTGTCCACATAACACAAACTTTGCCCAATAACGTTACAACAGTTGTATCATGTTTAGTCTGAATCCGGTGCAGCATTTTGATTTCGACACATTCCACCCACTTAGCCATTCCATATTTGTCCACTATTATAGTTAAGAGGCAGCACTCCACTCTGGAACTCCACACCTGATGTGTGTGTGTGTCTCAAGTGTGTGGTAAAGTGGAGGAGAAAGACTTGATGTGTATCGTGGATGCTCTCTAAGAGGAGGGCTGTGAACGTTGTGGCAGTTCAGGGACAGAGGTCCAGGGCTCTGGTTCTGATAAAGCTCCGGGGGGATGTGTTCTCCCATCAGGGGAGTGCTCTGATGGGCTACGGTGCTTAGTCGGGAGCCCTGAGGGCTGGAGCTGTAGGGAGGATGCGGGGTGTAGGGAGGGTAATGTTCCATAGGTGTCATTGAAGAGGGCAGGGTACAAGGGTATGACCAGGATGAAAAACCGGGTTCGTCCATTCTAGGCTCCAAGTTGGCAAACATGCAGGCTTGACGCTGTCCCATATCTGAGCTGTAGGGGGCGTCCGCGAGACCATGGCCCGTGTTGGTGGGCAGACCAGTTGGAGAAGTGGGAAAGGAGGAGGAGGGATGATAATACAACTCGCCTTCAGTTGTTGAGCTACTAGTGAAGGGCTTCTTGTATTGGTGCTGGTGGTTTTCTGATGGATAGTTTTCCACCCCTACAGAGAGAAAGAGACAGTGATATACTGATGTTTTAGTCAACACTCGATGCTAATGGGAAAAAGTTAAGACACAGAAATTGTCTTTAATTTCCGGGACACTGCCCCCTGCCTGGATTTCTTTTTACACTCCCTTTTTCTCCCAGTTGTCACGACTTTTTGGAATAAAATGGAAAATAGACACAGTAGGTGGAGACAATACAAATAATATCAGGTAAGCTGCTGTTAACCCCCTCCTGACAGAACTGAAAAGTATGGAGTGGGTGGAGGTGCAGGACACACTCATAAAAACGTATTAATAAACACACCAATATCCTGCACATGAATTTCTCATTTTCAACATGAATTTAATGAAACCTTAGAACACCTGAGAGCACTGTGTTTAAGCCTTTCAATTCAATATTTGAATAAACAGAGCGTCTGTAAAGTGCATTTAGCTAAGACAATGTCACTGCAAATAGTGTCTGTGCACGTGAAAAAAATGTTGTACAAAGGTTAAAAAACTTTTAATCATTGCTACATTTCAGTGATCAACTGATAAAGTATTTTATAAAGGATTTTAGATGGTTTACAGATGGTAAAAATTAGCAATTCTAGGATTGGGGATATTAATATAAATAAATAAACACATACATACATTAATTAATTAATTAATAAAATAATGAGAGTCTGGTAATAAAAACATGATCCAAAAAAATGTATAGATAGTTATTTAGATTGAAAGTACATTAAAAACTCACCACCAAGTGACACCCTGTCACTTGAAATTAAGCCTTTATTAAGTCACCCTGGTTCATATTAGTTA
>NC_024328.1:17606501-17607943 GCF_000523025.1 Cynoglossus semilaevis
TCTGACACAGCAACAGTGGCTGATGGGATTTCTTCTCCCCGTTGACAGTTCCTTTAAAATGAACTAAAGTTTTCTGTGGTGGAACATTTGTACAGCAGGTGTGTGTAGCCACCAGCCAAATCACAGTATGGATGCAGATATTTACTGATTCACATCTTGCACATAAATAGCATGAAATGGCATATTGTTACATCTGTAAAAAAAAAAAAAAAATTGGAAAGAAAAAAAATTTCTCTTGACTGTTTGGCTTTGTGTCCTGCTGAGCAGCACATAAAATTCTCTGACATTTATTGAATAGAAGGAATGTAATGTGGCACCAAATACCAGAGAAGCAGATTTGCAGATCTGGAGGACATTTTTCCCACAATATACTCTTAACTGTTAGCATTACTGCATGTCTTTCATATATGGGTAATTAGACGTCAAAGGTTTTTATGTTGCATGGTTATGGAGCAAATTTCTGATTCTTGCAGATAAAGGGAAATATGGCGTCTCATCTGCTTAGAATTTGCTGTTTTCGTATAAAGGACCAGGAAAAGTGCTTCTAAGAACCATATTTAGTTATTCATCCCATAACAATAGGATAATTAAATAAGAGATTTTTTTAAAGTCACAAACATTTTCTGCAACCTGGTTTCTATTTCACAGTCTAGTTGTACCACACAGAGCGATGGCATCTGCTGTAAATTATTATCTATCTTTACATTCATAGGATCATGATTTTTTTTAAATAGCATTTGTTTTATTAAAGGAGACTTAAAACTACATTAACACCAAGAGATCTTCACTATCTTCAATAACAACCGGTAAGAATGAACCCTGTGAACCTTTAGACTTCCGTCTTTAAAAGCTGCAAAGCCACTTCAAGTGTTCTTCAGCTAAACAGCTGAGTCTATTTCCTATTGACAATCTGTTTATTAAAGTCTGCAGAGCTAGGTCTATTGTAAGTCACACACAAACTCTTTTTGACAAAGTGTGCAACACACACACACGCGCACACACACTCATATACATGCTTAGTGTAAATTTATCTCAATATTTTCTGCCTTAGAGCAGAACGTCTTAAAAGTAATGTTTTGACAAATGGTTTCATTTGTTCTTTTCATACATATTTGTGGCAAAAGTTTCTCTCTGGAGGGTTTGTTCATAGTAGATGCAACACAGATGTCACCAACAAAGTCAGATAAACTGTAGTGTCGCAGCATTACAAATGAGACAACTGTGACTTTATGCAACAACATAAAAACAAATCAAGATATTTTAGTTATTAAAACAACAAGTTACTTAAAGGGGAATTTTTTTTTTCTGTATGGTTATCCTCATCCAGTGTCCTCAATTTCTGCTATTTCAATTTGGCTATAAGATTTCACAAGGATACAGAGAAGGAAAAATATACACTTACAATACAAAATACAAAAATCATACTATAATGTCAGGAATGC
>NC_024328.1:17607956-17619920 GCF_000523025.1 Cynoglossus semilaevis
ATGATAATTCCATGAATGTTTATAGTAAAAAGTCATCTTTCTCTTACGTTTTCTCTTGCTGCATTGGTAGAGCTGCTGTTGCTGGCTGTGCTGCAGCTGAGGTGGGGGCTGAGGGTGAGGCGAGGTGCAGTGAGTAGGGGGAGCAGCCATCAGCTCTTGTGGACTGCTGCTGCTCTTCAGGCCATTTTCACAGCTATAGGGAGAAGCAACAGCCTCAGGAGAGACCATCACTCCCTGACCCTTCCCACTGAAGGGGCTCCCACTGGAGCACAGTCTCTGACGCACAGTACTACGTGGAACCACTGGGTAATCCTTCCTGTAAGAGAGAAAAATTACTGTCAACAGAGCTGTTAGAGTGACACAACAGTGATACGCACAGACTGTATGATCTTATGATTCAGGTCCCTAATTCCATGTCTTCTACTAGAGATATCACACCATTTAACAGACAACAATAAAGTAGTGAATACTGTGTTTGATTGGCAGCTATAGATCATCCAATAGGAGCCTGGATAGATTGACAGATAACAGGACCAGGCTCAGATAACTATATATTATGGTGTCACTTTTGTTACTTATTTCATGTATTGTCTATAATCAACCATCAATTAAACCAAGTCACATTCTAGAGACATAGACATGCAACTGACATTTGAAATTTAAAATCTTTTCTATCTATTGGTTGTTTAGTGGGAATCAATTCGGAGTAGTTCTCTGTCTTTCATGGTTTTACTCTGTTTCTCCCTGTCCTTTCAGCTCTGATCTGTCTCTGCGCACACTGCCCTGCTGTTGAACCCTGTAGCAGGCAGTAGAGGACAGAGGTCCACATCTGACTGACACACACACAAACACGCGCACACACACACAGGCACATGCACGGTCTGTTGCTGTGAGATAATTTGCTGCTCTAAAAATAAACATCAATCCCAGTGTCACTTCAGATGGATTCAAGTTCTCTCCTCTCCTCTCCTCTCTTGTCTTCTTTTCTTTTCTCATCCATTTTCCTCTCCCATTCTCTTCTCCCTTTCTTTCCTCCCTCGCATCACATCTCCTCTCATGTCCTCTCCTCCCCCCTTTATTCCTCTCTTTATTATTTTCTTTTTCCTCTTCTGTTGACATCTGATTTCTTCTCCACTGTCATTTTCTCTCCTCTCACCTCGCCTTTCCTCCCTCTCCTTTTTTCATTTTCTTCTTTATGTCTTTTCCTTCTCCTTCCCTAAAGTCACAACACCCTCACCTTCTGCTTCAGTAGTGGGACGTTGACTGTGACAAGACACACTTAAAGGAGACCAACAGCCGATCAGCAGTGACTGCCGGCACCACTGTCTCTGACATGAAATTATCTGTTAATGATTTAGTTTAGATTGTGTGTGTCAGGTTTGTGCTGCAAGTACAAGTATGACAAGCTTTCAGCCTAAACGTTCTTCCTTTCTTTTGATAATCCCAGCTGTGCTCTCATTAAGAAACACATTTTTGTCTTAAATGACAGACTGTTAAATAATCAAACTGGACCTCAGATTTTGGAACCACACAAGACATGAGATATATACTGTATATAAAAAAACCTTTCTACATTTTTCAGAGTCACAGTAGTTCAGTGGGAAAAAAATGCAGAAAGCATCTGGTGAAACATGCACTGAAGTCTAAATCTAAAATAGCTTATCCTGTGACACGCAGCATCACAGGAATTCTGTATAACACCTACATGTCACCAATTTATGCCATTTGTCGGCAGAATTAACGTGTCAAACATACCAGGTGTGGGCCAGATCTGGGCCATGAATATTCTGATAAGTTGACCAACACATAGTAATGCTGCATCTAGAAATTCACCCAAACACAAACCAGTTCTCACCCTTGAAGCTTTGCCATGCGGTGCAGTTCATTGTCATCGCTGCCTCTGAAGCCTTTGGCGAAGGGATTGTTCTCAATCTTCAGCTGTGTAATCTGAAGACAGAACACAGAAAGTCTTAATTCAAACACAGCAGGACACTCACTTCCATACTGGCACACAAGCGTTTTCCATTTATTACTGTTCTCCTTATTGACTGAAAGTCAATTGGTCGGAGGACAAACATGTTAAGAGCAGCTCAGCTCTGCACAGCCAAACATTCCTCAGCTGCTAACAGAACGAACAGTCGTCCCTTCAGCTGACACAGAGTAAACTGTTTACCCACATAGTCACCGTTTAGAGTTTAGGGATTGCAGCCAAAGCTTTTAGAGGTTCATCCCTCAGAGCTTTGATGTTACGACCTCAGTGATGTGTCACTGAGGTAAACCTTCATTTTCTGAAGGATGACTGAAAGTGTGACCTGAGCTTGGGTCCAAAATTCTTCAAATGCTGACTCAGTATCTCTGTTTTCAATAATGTGAGTGTGTGTGTGTGTGTGTGTGTGTGTGTGTGTGAAACTGTACACTCATGGTTACAATGGGATTTTGACTAGAATAGAATAGATTAAAATACACAACAAGTCAGAATATTGAAGAGCAGTTGGGTAATCAACAATAATATATATGAAGACAAATATATATGGAATACAAATACAACACGCAAAGTGAATAAAATAGGATAGATGAAAAAGTATGATTATGTTGCACTTTAATCCTTTGAGATGTAATGTTTGAAAAACTAACTTTTGGTCTGCATGTAAAATGAGCTTCTTCAAACTGTGTTACTGTTAGGTGTACACACACACACAGTGTCTGCCTCTGTCTTTCTCTTTTTCTTTTAAATAAGAATTTGAAAACAATCCCTTACATCCCACCATAACATTCAACAGAAATAGTATCCTTCTATAGTATATAGTAGTAGAGCGATCCGTGACTTCACTTCCTGTTCCACTTACCTTGTGGTTCTGGTAGGACGTCACGGCGATGAAGGCCGTCTCAGAGAAGACGTGGCTGCAGAAGGCTGTGTTCTTGGAGCCGAAGCCGTTGTTCTCGTCCGCCTTGACGATGTGGAGACGAGGCTGGTATTTGTGCATGGAGTTGAGTATTATCTGCGGAGGGGGGAGATTAAAGGGGTGAGGATGATGGAGCTGTCTGGACTGGAGACTGTGTGAAAGGTGAGCTCACCTCCACCTCACCGAGACACGCTGAGTTATTTTAATATGAAATACTAGGACTGAAACTACAACTTCACATATCACGGACTCCACGACAGCATGTTTAAATGATGCTTGTCTGAGCAAAGATTAATATACACATAAGAAATTGAACTTTTCAGTTTTTATAAAAAAAAAAAAAAAAAAAAAAAACTCCAGCAGTTGGACTTGAACTTGGACCTTAAGATAAAGATTAAATAAAACCGAAACTCGCTAACTGGATTCTGATTATCAATATTATACTTGATTAAACAATATGTTTGTATTTTCTGATGTTTTGCATTAATTTAATGCAAAAAATGAACCTAAAAAACCCCAGATGCTTTTTTTCATTTGTCAAACAACACATTTTTTAAATAAAACAATACATTCAATAAGAAATTCTTTTTTTTTTAAGTTTTAAATAATTCGTGTTTAAAGTCATGCCACACAGACGACAGATCATTTATCTGTTAAAATAGGAAAAAAAATAATAAAATCATGTTTGAAATCCAATCTGTGTTTGATATGGACACCGTCCATTACAATCGCTGCCGGTGTTCTATAAACCCACTAACAACTTCTGACGGAATACTATAAAAGACTGAGTCGTGGAAGTGCTCGGTGTTCGGAAAAGTAAATATGTGACTATATGTGACTATATGTAGTCCCTAAGAAAAAGTCCACGCGTTTGGATGAATATACTATTGATAATAATAAAGTAACTTATGCTTGAAATACCCAATGAATAATCGAACCTGTCAGTCATTTACTATTTATCATGACGTTTGTATATCGATATATCTGTTTGAAATCTTTTTAAAAAAAAAACTGCATTAATAAATAACGATAGATGAATGGAAATACAATATGTAGTGTAACTTATACTTACTGAACTACTGTACAAGTGATACTGATAGTACTATACCTTTAGAATACCTTAAAGTACTTTTCTTGTTTTTATTATATCATTCAATTTATTATACAGATTCAAAAAAAATTCTATCATTCATAGAAGTGATTTTCACATATAAAGCCGCGATCGGACAAACACCACGCGGTACTTATAAATAAATGCATTTGCTTTACGTTCCTTTATTTATTCCTTTATTAAACACCTGTAAAAAAAACTTGGATTGTCTATTTGCCGAGTTTGACCTTATGTTTACAGCCAACTTTTTTTAGTTTTAATCCCTGACAAATGTATGGTTGTAGTATGTTCAAAAAGTACAGCAGACTTGAAAAAAAGTTTTTCCCCATTAACACTAATTCAACACTCACTGATCTGCCACTCTCACACACATGGTTTACCTTTTCTCTTTTCAAACACCTTTTGAATGAGGAAATTGCGTGAATGTTTTCTAACAAATATTAAAACAACATATTTTTTGAATGATCACAGCCCCGTTACAAATCTCGATCTAATTAGGTGTGAAAAGACAAAATCCCAAGGTGTTGAAAAAAGGGTTGTTGTTTTTTCGAATAAAAACTTTGGAGAAACTTGATGAAACTGTAAATATATTTCGGACTAAAATGACTAAATAAATATATCATAATAATAATAAACAAAACGAAAATACTTTTTACTCACATGGCCAAATGGATCCAGATGGTTGTTTGTGAGTTTGAGCTTCTGGAAGGAGACCAGCTGACGGCTCCAGTGAGCTCCGGTGGCCGGAGAGTCTGGATGGACGTACAGTCTCCCCGGCATGGCGGGCTCAGCTTTTCCCGTTACCAACCTGAGTAGAAATACAGCGGATCAGAGGGTAAACACCGTGGGCCACATACAGTGGTCAGTGTGAGTGCAGGCCAACTCTGTTGTGATCTAAAGACCTCTGTGGTCAGACAATTTTGCGCAACAGAAAAAAAATCTACATCACGGCATCTGTGACGTGTCGAGCTGTTGGAACCAAACGTCTCCAAACAAAATAAAACATGGGATAAACTTTTCACACACTCTAAAGACACACGATTGTGAGTATGATAAGTGTGATAGAGAGTTTAAAAGAAGGTAAAATAGTGTTCCTTTAAAAAATGTTCCACTTTTATGAGTGGCTCCACTCCACGTCTGTCGCAGGAATAAATCCCTGCGCTCCGTTCTTTTAACTGTATCACAACAAATCACGTCAAATCCTTTATATTTATTATTTTGATTCATTAAGACAGATTCCTGTCCTCCTAAGTGTTCAAAGAAACCCTTCCCTTCGGCCCACCTGGGTTTATCTGGTCAGATGGCTACATGGGGGGAGGGGAGGGAGGGGTCATATTTGTACGTAGGTCAAGTTGTGTGAGTCACATATGGTCACCACTTTATCTTTTATCCACATGAAGGCAATTTAAACGGGACCCAAAATAAAAACTGCGGGGGAAAAAAACACACTTTTAGACGACTTGTGTCACACAGAATGTTGGTCTATATTTATACGTCTATAGAATTAATGTCAACCCAGTGATGTGAAGGCAGCGGTTATAACAAAGTCGATTTAACGACGGATTTTAGTCATGTTACAAACACGTCAGATACACACACTTCTCTTTACACTCCTCTTTGGGGTTTCACTACATCACAGAGGTCGTTTGTACTACTACAGATTTTAATCCTTATCTCGTCGTGTGTCCGCTCGCCGAACTCTTCACACTCGGATTGAACTGGAGAGCAGACACAAGGGGAAACACGGGGAAGTGGGTCAACGCTGTCGGTCGGAGGCAGTCGAGTCAATTATGCGTAAAAGCGCGGATGAAACGCTGGTTAAATCCGCACACAACTACGAGGTTGGGATCTGATCCTGATCCAAAGATCGGTCGGTTATCCAAGTAGTATATCCTGCTGCTTCAAGACCTCCTTAATGAGGAATGTAGACCTGCTACGTGCAGACCTCGACCTTGCATTTGGCTGAAACTCTATACGTGTTGACATCCTACCATTTATTGTCTGCAAACTTGTAGCGGTTGTCATCCCTCGGCACGATGTCCATGAGGAGAATGTACTTGGTTTTTGGGTTGAGGCCTGTGACCTTCACCTTGTAGCTAGGGAACATCCTCCTACAGAGAATACAATATATGTATGAAAATAATAATAATATGAATAATAATAGTTATAGAAAATCAACACTGAATTAATTTTTTGTTCTTGCTGTTCTTTTTCTCTAAACAGCCTGCAACACTGTGGCAAAGGTTTTGATTTTCTCCTTACTTTATAGCATTACTTAATTTCCAGATCCACACCCACAGGTTTTAAACTACTTAAAGATAGAAAATGAAGCAAAGCTAATGCGCATTTCTTTCTCTTACCTTCCAGCTTTAGTGATGATCATCTCAGTTCCAACTTCGTCAAATTTTCTCCACAGTTCTCTGTCATGAAGGAACACGTTGATTCCTTCCATTCCCTGCAGCACAAACACAAACAGTGCTCACTGCTGAGTAAAGTTCGACAAATTCAAATATTAAAACAAAATACCGTACGAAATTCTACAATTACACATGTTTTACACAGGGTATTATTTAATACAGTGGATTTTTAGTAAGCCATGCGTGCTATTAATAATGACTAACATGTATATTACACCTGTTGGTTGGTCGTTGTCTGAGGTGAAGCTGGAGAACTGCAACTAAAGCTCGGAGTCTCAGGTTCGTTCTCTTTTGGAGATTCATTACAGTCCGAGTCCGGGCGACCTGAAAGTCCAAACTGGTCTCCTCCGTTTGCCATGGTCAACTGACACATACACACACACACATAGATTTTTTTTTTTTTTTTACAGTACACATTTTTTTCTATAGTTTGCTCCAAAATGCACTCACAATGGTTTGAATTAAATTTAAAAGATACAAATACGAAGTTGAAATTTAATTACACTTTATAAAATTGCAAACTAACTGTATTTAAATTGGTACCTTCCAGTGGACTCACCACCCGCAGGAAGGTTTGGTACGGTGCAATGTGATTTGGGTGGCGACTGCTGCCCCCGCGACCCGGTAACGGATAAGCGGATGAAAATGGATGGATGGATGGATGGATGTATTTAAATTGCACATTTCCACTAACTGCAAATCAAACTTATTATTTGGTTAATATACAAAGTGGAAATATTTGAATATTGCAAATTATTTAGAATAGGAGAAAAGTTTGGCCTTATTGGCCTTGGTGCACAGAAACAAAAATAGGGTCACATAAAATATTTTATAGTGTTCATTTTTCTTAATACGTTTAAATTAGGAGCAGGATTAGGAAATTCGTGCAGATTTATTTGATTAATTAGATATATAATTAGGTATTAATTGATTAATTAGATTCAACTTAATTAATCAATTAATACCTTTCTCAGAATTGTGTTTTTTTTTAGTAAATGCAGTTTTTAACGTTGTAAAAACACATTTTGTCGAGGCATATTTTACTATACATTGCAGAACATTAGCACGCCGCCCCTTTATTCCGCATAGGTTTAAAGTAAAATATATCGAAATTATTATCACGACTTTCTATCCTAGAATCTATTAACGTAGCTATAAAATCGCTCCCTTTTATTTGTTCTGTTATTGAATTCGGTTATTTGACATCTAAATGCACAAGACATGTTACCCTACTTCAAAACATTATTTATTCGAGTCCGTCAATTTCATCAAAATAATACATGTCATATCATCTAAGAACATTCATAAAATATAAACTACAAAAATAATAAGATACTCAAACTGGTACCAGCAAAAAATATTTTTTTCAATGCTACGAAAAGACCGGGGCTTTCGATGATACACATCCTAAGATCCTACATTTTCTGTGCAAATCAACGTATTATTTGCAATTGAGTTAAGTAAATAAGACCGATTGTAATGTACAGTGTAGTGAATATATAAGGACATTTTCATTTTGAATACTCGCCTTGCAGACATTGTAAAGATCAAACCGAGCATGTCTTAATAAGTATTTCAAACACTGACTACCTTTTGGAATTTTAACCATTTGTTTTTTCAGAGAATGGTCCAAAAGAAGAGAAAATATACACGTAGGCGAAGGACGTACACAGTTAGGACAATTCTAAAGGCAACAGAGACCAAAGTCCCAGAGTGATCAAAGTTATTTTTCTCGGGTCTACTTTCATACTCGGCTTGACTGATTCCGATATTTAAACATCAATATTATCACATTATAAATATAATTTGCACTGGTTAAACGAGTGCGTAAAAACTCCAAGCAGAGCTTCAAGTCCAAGTGCTCGTTACTGGCCTAAATTACCCATACTACCTTGGATTTTTACTGCACGTGAGTGTGTGAGTACTAGATATGTACATGTGAGGCCTGTTTACCTAAAAAACGTCCCTGTTCCCTGAAGAATACACTCTCATCCCGCTCTTTTTCCTCCTGCTACAGCTCCTCCTCTTGTAACAGTCTTATAGTTTCAGTTTACCACGACTCAAAGTGGGATATTATAACATCCAAAGAATCCAAATGTCCCCCCTCAGATCTCATAAAATCCACAATGAGTTCTGCTATAGCCAGGGTTTGAAGTGCGCAACAATCCCTCCTCTCCTCAGACTCACAGCCAGTGCCTCGGCCTCATCGTTGCCTCCTGTTTCAGACACCGGCGACAGTGAAGGCTGAGATCAGTCCACCGTAAAATGTGACGCACCCTCCTCTCTGCTGCTGCTGCTGCTGCTGCCCTGATCTGAACATCTAAACCTCCCCATG
The DNA here is from genome assembly GCF_000523025.1 of Cynoglossus semilaevis. Taxonomy (NCBI): domain Eukaryota; kingdom Metazoa; phylum Chordata; class Actinopteri; order Pleuronectiformes; family Cynoglossidae; genus Cynoglossus; species Cynoglossus semilaevis. The sequence continues at coordinate 17,616,723 of NC_024328.1, forward strand.
TCCTCGGTCATTAATGGAGTCTGCCCTCCCCCTGCAGCTGCTCCCATAGGTCTGCGCGGCGCATTGGCATCTGCAACCCACAGCCGAGCTGTGTGATACTGACCAATCACACACAGGCAGACTCTGGCAATGGAATGTTAGACTAAAGACGTGCAGCGTCTCTGGTTTATCAAACAGAAAAAACAAATAAATAAATAATAATAATAACATTGCATTAATTCTCCATAGTCGTACTGAATATACCACAGCATACAAGAAGTCGTGTGTGTACACGCGTGTACTCAAGTAATATACTGTAGATGTCTTAATAGACCATGACTGTACACTCCATACACAGCGGGGCTATCAGCTATCACTACTGATGTGTTATTATAACAGTTGTTTATCCTGGTAAAGTATACATGTATTCAAATTAAATACATGAAGAAATACAAACACAATGTTTTACATTCATTGTTACGACATCTCTAAACAAATCAACAAACAAACAAAGGCAGAAGAGAAAGAACCGTCTGTGTGTCCGTGCATGTGGGGCGTGGAGTGTGTGTTTCCGATGACCTGGAAGAAACTTTCCGATCAAATTTTCAAACACAGTGCCATTAAAATACCCTTACAAAAACTAATCAATTTTTGTTTTACTTGTCATTTGCTGATAGCGTTAACAATAGTGATCTGGATGTTTAGATTTTATAATTATTGATAATAATTTCTCAAGTTCATTGTGTAGAGTTCAAATAAATAAAACTTAAAGTTTAAAAGTGAAGTTTAATACTGTTATTAGTTAGTCAGTTGTTCACTCATTTTTCTATTAAACTTACCAAAAACATTAAAACAAAAAAATTAAAAACAACTGCAGCCCCCAACCCCAGTCCGTGGGCCGTGTTAATCCGTAGGTCATTTGGTACCAGGCCGCAGTGGGACACAGTGAAAAAGTGTACTTCAGTTTTACTAATTTACCTCATTCAAAAAGAATCCAGTCATATCTCTTTTATTTTTTCATTAAATCTGACAATGTTTTCAAACCAACAGTTCATTCAGACTCTGATACTGACAGAATCAAGTCTAAAAGATGTTTTATTCAGAAAATGTAATGATTCTTCAACAATGATGCAGTATTACCGGTCCACAGTCACAGCTGACACCAGCCGACCGGTACTTGGTACAAAAAAGGCTGGGGACCACTGCTATAAGATACTGAAACATGTATTTGTCCAGATCTTTTTTTGAAATCAGAGCAAAATGAGGTTCAGTCAGAGTTTGCATAATAAATTGACCAAAACTCATGTTCTAAACCGTGTTTTGCTCTTGATTAATAATCCTTGATTTAAAGCAGGAAAAAAATGTCAGAGGTTTCAATAATAGCTGAAATGAGGTGGTGGTTGTTTTAACTAGACAGCTCATTATACTCCCATCCTGGCTCCAGCTGAATGGAACTGTGTTCTCCGTGTGCAGGAAGTACTGAAGGGGTCCCAGACCTCCTGCACTCAGCAGGTCTGTCTCACACACCTTCAGTCCTGCCACAACAAGTGTGTGTGTGTGTGGCATCTGAGGGCAAGGTCAACCTATTCCTCTGCAAACAATCACATCACACAAGGCAAAATACATTCCAAAATACCCTCGATCTAATAAGTGAGGAGGTCTGATGTGGGAACAGCACAGGGTGGGATGTTTGGCTGTGGTCCAGACAAGGCCTGTGGGTCCAAAAAACCTGTTCCACATTAATAAAAACTTCACAGTCATTTCTGCCCAGGCTTGTATTCAAATGTAAGGCAGCTTTTTAAAAAACAAACCAATCTGTCTTTCCTCTTTGTCACTGTTGTATTAACCAGTGTACACAGTGGTCACTTAGTGGTTTAGTGGTCAATATTATGATGCAGCATTTAGTTCAGAGAGATTTATATGAAACTAATAATGAATCATTTCATGTAAGTATACTTATACTTACATGAAATGATCTAAGGAGAGCCGTAGATTAAACATGGATGCAACCACCTGTAGATATCAAAGAAGCTTCAGGAAAGAACCAGAGGTGATCTGTTTCTTTGTCTTTTGTCTGGAAAAGATAGATTTGCCAAGACAATTTACAGGTTAAAATGCGGGAAATGGTGCACGTGAGTGGAGAAACCCTGTACATTTACATTTATGCATTTAGCAGATGCTTATATCCAAAGAGGAGAATTAACAATCAGGTTCAATAGAGGAACTCTTGAAAGGAGAACAGTAGTGAGGAAACAAGTGCAGAAGTAGATAGAGGAGAGCAGATGTGGCTTTAGTTGACAGGTGGACCATCCAATAGGAGCTTTTTTTACAAACAACATTAAAAACAACATTCAACAAAAATGTCTTCTGTAACCAATCCGTTGATACAGGTTCATTTGATCCTATATTAACATTAGACCTCTAAAGTGTACTGAAATTTGCTGAACTCTGATCATGTTTAATAGTTAACCTTTAACAACAATAAAAACAATTATCAATTTAAATGTTTGTAAAAGTAATAGTTTTGCTTTTAACCTTTTGATTTTAGTACAAACACATTATCATCGGGATTCAGATCTCAAGGTTTGATTCTGTGCCATATTATACTGTGCATGAGTGTGTAGACCAACAACACTTGAAATATTCCAGCTGCCCAACTGAAATAAAACCAACTGTACCAACTGATCCCGACCACAACAGATACATTCAATTTGATTTTAAAGCAGTTATTTAAGTTTCAAATTATTATTATTATATAGATGCAATATTTGCCTTGAGGATGCTGATGGAGAAGTGCAGAGAAGGTCAGAAGGAGCTACATTGTGTATTTGTAGATAAGGCATAATGCCAAGGGAGGAATTGTGGTTTTGTATGAGAAAGTCAGGAGTGGCAGAGAAGTGTATGTACTACCACAGTCCTTTTAAGGACTCTAACTCCCATAATTCCACTGCTAACTCCCATAATTGGGGGGTCAGCCCCAATTTCATTCTCTCTGTTCAGGACTTTTTCTCTTTAGGACCCCTGTTGAAAAGAGAAACCTGCTCGTCTCAGAAGACTAAGAACCAACCCGCTTTTGTAGACACCATTGCCCTCGGTGATAAATGCACTAGTAGCGTCTTTTTCTTAACTGAGTTAACCGGTAATTAAGTTACACAAGTAACGTAGCGCTGCGACCAAAGCAGTTATTGAAAAGTTAGAAGCGACAGGATTCCTTCTAAC
>NC_024328.1:17621132-17641866 GCF_000523025.1 Cynoglossus semilaevis
GGAGGTGGAGCTGGAGGTGGCAGAGTTAAAGATGCTAAGATTGTCTTTAGGAGTGACAAGAATGGACAGGATCGGGAATGAGGTCATTAGAGGGACAACACAGACAGGATGGTTTGGAGAAAAAGCTAGAGAAGCCAGATTGAGATGGTTTGGACATGTGCAGAGGAGGGACAGTGGATACATTGGTAGAAGAATGTTAGAGATGGAGCTACCAGGTAGGAGAAAGAGAGGAAGGCCAAAGAGGAGATATATGGATGCAGTGAGGGAGGACATGCAGGTAGTTGGAGTCAGAGTAGAAGATACAGAGAACAGGGCAATATGGAAATCAATGATTCGCTGTGACAACCACTGATAAAAAGGGACAAAGCCGAAAGAAAAAGATCATGTTTAAGACAGACCAAAAAGTAGAGGATTGAAAATATGAAACACATTTGCAACTATTATTATTGCAGTTAAATGCAATGTTTTGTTTGAATCCAATTTGTCAATGTCCAAAATATAAAAATCACTGCCATAATATTTGAGCATAATTACAACGCTGGGTTGGCATCTCTGGCATGAGGCCAATATGATAAACTAAATATTGTATTGACTACATGATACACTGTCCAAAATCTGATGCATTTAAAATACATATCTAGAACATACTGATGTCACTGCACTGCACAATTCAATGACTTTGAGTATTTGTTAATCAATTAAAATTAAGACATAGTGTTATGTCTTAAAAAAGACATAGACATTTGTGTTTAAAAAAATAAAAAATAAAATAAATGACCCTCTGCCAAAAAAAATTCTTAGCCAGCACAGCATGTTAAAAGCTTTCAATACGTCGCTCACCGATCGTAGACGTTGTCGCCACATCTGACTCCACGGCTGTTTACAGGCTGAGGCTTCCACGATCAAACCGGACCGTCGATTCAGGTGACTATCAAGGTTTGTGGTTCTCCCTGTGTAGTGTACAGCAGCAGGACATATTTTGCCAATTCCGTCTGACTTTACAAGTTCTCATCTTCCCCTATAAAATCCGTAATACAGCCAAATCATTTTGGCTGTCTATCAAATACGACTTGGGTTTGTTTGGTCGTTTTTGGGTATTTGTTTATTATTTAATTTAAGTATTCGGCCTACACATAGCATTTTAGAAAAAAACTATACAAACCCCATGTATGTATGTGGGCTGCCCTTGTGCCAGGATGGGAAAAAATCAAGCTCATGTGAAGTCGTTTCTTATTTGACGCGTCTTGCTTCTGACAGTCTGGTGTGTTGCACCTCCCTCTAGTGGTAAAACTGTGTATATGCTTCCAAGGTGCTGGAAGACAAGACTCAAACAACATAGGAAATATCAACTACTTACATCAGTTAATGTATGTGCTTTAACGAAAAGATAATTTAGATAATTAATGTGATTTGTATGAAAAATATATTTACAACTTTTGTGTTTTTAACAAACGTTCATCAGCTTATACTAAATATGCAATAAATAGATGTATTTAAAAGTATGTTGTCACAGTTTTAACTAATTTCAGAGGAACTGCAGTGATGGTATTCTGGTCTCAGTCTCTGGTAACTAATTCATGGTTCTTACAATGTCACAAAAGTTGGAAATCTGGATAAAAAACATCACAACCAGTACAGGCTCTATCTCCATGGCACAGAGTTGCCTGCATTTAAAATGTGACATACAATCTAAAAGATGACAAGAGATGAAAGAATGAGTAAGAAAAGAAGGATAACGTTCTAACATAACCTCGTCTATAATAATTAAATGTATGTAAATTACATAACTCTGTGTGATAACTTTGAATTGTTTTCAAGACAGAGATTAAATAAAATCGACCATATGTGAATTTTAACCAGTCAATAACAGACTGGTAAAAAGCAATATTTAATGCACAGAGAAAATTAACAATATACATAGGCAGATGTCAGCACACAGCTTCAGAGAATGGAAACAGGCATGGAACATGATCAATGAAGTGTTAAGATGAACCTGCAAAGGGCTGGAACTAAGGCTGTAACACAAAGCATCAGAGATGTTTGTTGTTGTTGTTGTTTTACAAATACACATCTGCTGAAGAAGCTGTGAGAAGATAAGTGACAAGAAAAAGTGCTAAATAATGAATTAAATTACCAAAAGTAGTGGCACAATTTCCCATTTAAACGATGCAATTAAAATGACATACACAACCACACACACTTCGTATCCTTCAACCAACTGATCAGCTGGGAATACATTCTAAGACACGTACCGAGAGAACCGTGCTGTCATGGTACCACATCAAATGCAAAAAGAAAAGTCACAGTTTACTGACGGTTGATCTTCAAGCCACACGTCAAGGAATAAGAAAAAGGTTAAAACATATTGAAGCTGCTGCTGCTGTGATGATGACTGCTGACAACAACAGTTGTCGTCAGTCATCACAAGGGAATGTGAGTACACAATGAAAACTTTACCCTTCAGACATTTGTTTAGACTTAAGGGGGGAAATACTTGTTAATTATTAATGAAATTAGGTCAAAGGTTTTAAATACACCATGTTTCCAAAAAAAGAGGGAAACCTCTACTCTCTTCACTAGAAAATATAATTAACATTTATCAGGTGCATTATGATTCAATATAAAACATGTGGTCACTAACCTTCATAAAAACACACAGATTCAGGTGTGATGGTGATATGTATGTAAGAAGAGCCAAATTAAAAAAAAATAAAAGACTATTCAAGTTTTGAAAGGATTTTACACAAAGAAAACCTTAGCAATTGTTTACCAGAAAACAACAAAGTCTGTACATTTTTGTCTCTTTCAGTTTAATTATCCTTCATCTGCTAAACACTTACGTACAAGACCAGCAGGGGGCTTCAATTTCACGTCATGGCATTGAGGCAGCTGACCCTAGTGTCTCTTCAAAAGACAGAAATACTCTTTATTAGCGGTACGATTCATTAAAAAAGCAGGTACCAACATTGAGGTCCACTACACATGGACCTCAGAGAACTAGACATCAGTGGTGCGGATGCCGTCGTCATCCAGGCTGTAGGGGAAGCTGCAGATGGGATGAGGCTGTGGGTGGGATCGGTGTCTCCGACGCCCAGAGGCCACATCTCCTGAGGCTGTGAGTATCCCCAGTCCACTTGTGGAAGGTAGGGGATTAAGACTGGGGCAAGGGGTTGGTGTGGAGAGAGAGTTGGAGGAGGAGGATGTGGAGGAAGAGGTGGAGGAGGAAGAGAGAGAAGGAAGATTAGGGAGGGAGCTGAAAGCACTATCTTCATCCTCAGCATCCATAATGGAGGACTCGCAAGGAGGGACAGGAGTCCAGGGTTGCCAGCCTGCGGCTACAGAGCAGGACTTGACCAGCACATGTCTGCACTCGTCAGAGTGATGACCACGGGACGTGGACGAGGAAGAGTTTTGGCTCCGGTAAAGAGAAGAAGAACGCTTGAAAGAAAACTTCTGCAATGACAAACACACAATCCAATCAGTCTGAATGAATCCGTCACAGAAGTATGTGATCACGTGAATGTTTAAAAAAAAAATAGACGGCTAACAGTAAATGTTATAAATCACTGTTAATCCATGCGGTTGCTGTGAGACAATATGAGACACTGTTTAACTTTGATATATATTTTGTAGTGTAGTGTGGTCCTGAACAACTGCTACTGGTTTGCTAGCATTTTCTCTACCCCCTGCAATGCCATCCCTCCACACCACCACCCCTGCTCCTGAAAGTCACGCTGTCATTAAAAAATGGCCCTTATTTTATTTTATTATTCCAACACTTTCAAATGCTTTAAATGTCTGATCTAATTTGTAGACCATAGTCTTCTAATAGTGAAAGTGAAGAACAAACAAAAAAAATACCATTCTATAGTATAACCTTTTGTGACATACTCCTCCTGACAAAACGTTGCATTGTATCTGACCCAAAATCAACCTGGAGCATCGACACAAGCAGAACTTGTCGTATTTTTACTAAAACTATTATTTCTGACATTTGGCTCCAGAAAAACAAGGAGAGGTCTCACAGTTACCTTGGGTGGACCTCTGAACTCCTGAATCTTCTGCCCGATGTCCCTGATCCAACCATGCATGTCGTCTGGAGAGTCTGTCTGTTAGGAGAGCGACATGAGTTTGACACAGGCGTCCCAGAAGAAACGTCAGTTTTAGGAGTTGTACATGACACAACATCCTCAAATTCATAATATTATGTGGGGCTAAATTCTGATGGCCACATTTATTCATGCATTAGCAATAACATTAGTAGATTTCGTAGGTTTCAAAGAAAAGAAATGAGAGCTACGTTATTTGGTTAGAAGGTGGGACTCCTAAACAGAGATCCAATCATATTCAATATTTGTCCAGAAGTAGAATAAACAGAAGCCAGTATGAAAAGCCAGGCGCAGGAATAACCTGGTCAACTTGTGAATTGATAACAAAGTTGAAGTGTAATCTGAAGACATGTCATCCTGAGATTCACGCAAAGGTAAACTGACTGAAGCTTAAACATATGAGTTAATCCGGCTAAGCTGTGAAGTAAAATCTGTTAAAGCTTCTTGTCAAAATTTTAATACAGCTGTATATGTCAGTGTATACAATCATAAATAATATAGTTCTGGATCATTTTCACCATAGATATAATAGGATAAAAAAAGACTTAGACCAAGACCAACACATATGAATGTTCCACCCAAGTGGGTAATAGGCTGAATAGCAATTGAACTTTTTCTTAGGACCACGATGGTGTTGCTGTGTTTATATAGCCTTGTGTTGATTTGTTTAAATTAACTGTATACTCTGCTGTGTATGACACACCCTTTCAAAACTGTGTTTAAAATGACTTTTTCTTTTTTCTCTCGAATCTTCAGTTATAGGTGTTGTTCAAGTGAAGTGGATTTTGACATTGTGGGGGCACAAACTGTCCCCTTTTCACACTCCACTGATCAGAGACTTCCACATCAGCTGTGCAGAATGTTGTTGTTGTTGTTGTTATGGTAACAGATGGCCGTGCCTGTTTCACAAAAACAAACTTTCGCTACTCCTAAAAACAGACCCGGTGCTACACATCGCCAATAGAGCATTAAGACAAAAAACAACTATTCAAACAACACAACGACTTCCCCGCAAATGAATATCTTATTTTCTTTAAATTTTAAACAGTTAAGGGGGTGTTACCTGGATGTAGAAGGTTCTAGAGTTGGTGATAATCTCAAACAGGTTGTCTCTCAGTAAGAGGTCCCTGGAAGTTAAACATGGTTATGGTTAAATCATATACTGTGCATAAGAAAGGGAACAGGGTGGAGCATTCACAGATGTTACAAGAACTTGTGAAGTTGAATACTCCTACTCTTATATATCTATCGTTTGACCTTTTTTTCCTAATCTTTTACTCTCCCATTCAAATCATTTCATAGATTTGTTTTAACCATCAACTGCTTGGTTACAAACATGTCAAACTTCTCACCTCAAGTTTGAGCAGTCATTTTTTTTTCCTTACGCTGCAAATGTGCTAAGGAGCACAAGGTCTCTTTTTTCAAATATTAAAAAAAATATATTTAAAAGGACAATGTTTAGAAACACATACTGATTGTTGGGATTATTTTTAACAGAATTGAATTGAGAAGAAAGATAATTAATATACAAATAATAAATCTCCATTCATTAAAATTTGTGTAAACACACATTAATATCGTCAGTTTCATCACAGACACTGATAAGTCTGTCCTGTGATTCATGTTTGACTCACCCTGACTTGACGAGACATTCGTGAACCCTCTGAATGTCTCTCAGTGGAATGGCTCGGAGCGGCTCCTTATCCTGTAACAAGCAAAAAGAAATCTCAGACACATCAAGGCCACAGTCACACAAACAGGAAATGGAAAAAAAATTGCTTTGGTTCCTCACTACCTCAGACTTGTAGTAACTAACTGCGTTGTCATCCAGAGTGAAAAACCGTCTCTTCCAGCTTTTCCTCTAGATTAGAAAAGATAGCTCACGTTAAAGATTACAACATGTGGTTCTTTATTTGTATGTCAGTTTTATCAGTTGTATTGTACACAGTGAAGTACTCACCACATTTCCCTGTTTCACACAGTAACCACATCTCAACACCCCCGGCCTATGGCCCTTCCTCTCTCTGCCTTCCATCTCTTCATTCTCGTTCTGAAACATTTCATCACAACCAACGTCAGTGACTTTAAAGCAATTTCATAACCTTGAACTGCAGATATGTCTCATTTTTAAAACCTGTTATCATCATGCAGTTATATATAAAAGTCCCCAGCCACTTTAAGTACAGTACAAGATGTCAGTAATTGCACATTTTTGCTCCATCAAGGTCAGTGTTGAAATGCCCACTGCAGTAACCACACTGGTGTAAGCTTCCTTTTTTCACCTGAATGAGAGTGTGCACCACCACACCACCGATGATCTCGGTCTTGTAGGCCTGCTGCCTCTTCCCTGCCTGACCGTCACTGATCACCGCGGCCACGTCTGACCTCAAAGGTGCAGGACCAGATTTAGGAACCTGGTATCAAATGCAGGGAAAGTAACTGACATTAGCCTGTTTGATCGAGAGTGTATCATCTGCAAAAGTGTTCATTCCAAGAGAGAGCTACTGCTCAAGCACATCAATTGCTATTATTACACTTATGACATGATAATGAATATGATATGATAATTTAATAATGACAATTATTAAAGTAATTTACATTACATAGGGTGCTAAAGTTCTATCTATCTATTTATGTATCTGTCTATGTATCTATCTATCTATCTATGTATCTGTCTATCTATCTATCCACAGTGGTCTAAAAACCTCTTCTCAGTTTTATGTAGTCTGAGGAAGCTCAGTAACAGTGGCAGAGCAGCACTCCAGTACAAGGGGAAGTGAAAGAGAGAGTGAACAGCGTTATTTCCTGTCAACGCGCAGGTGAGATGAGCAGAGAAACACTCTTCTTGTGATGACTGACATCTGGATTATTCCGGTTACAAAGGCCACTGCAATGTTTTCGAGCACAAATAGGATGCAACAGTGCACGTCTCCTAAATCACACATACCTACAGTATGTATATAAAACAGAGCCTTCACACCTTAACCACAGTGACGTGAGAGTGTCTTCACTCATCAGTGTTCACATTCACAATTTCCTTATTCACCAAGTGTGTGAGACACGGTAGCTGCCATCTACCCACTAGGTCAAACTGGCCTTTACAACACCACAGCAAATGGCTGTGGTGACAGCTTCCTGTCAAACCTGATCACCTATTTTTCTTATGCACGTTTGACAAAACCTAGTTTGTTCTGCTTTTACGTGACGGTTGAAAATAGTTTTCCAGTAATAATCCAGCTGGCACTCACAGTGATCTTGCTGGCTCTGTTGAGAGCAGCCACCCACTCCCTCATGTCAGTCACATCATTGGCTTGGAGAAAGTACCGCCGTGAAACTGCATTAATGACTGCAGAAAAAAGGATTAATCCATGAATAACCACTTTGTATCCATAATAACTACATGACACGGTTCTGTCATAAATGTAGAGTTGTTTAATACTGACTTACCAAAACAAAACTCTGTCTTGGGCTTTTGCTTCAATGTGGCTTCACTCACCTAAGGAAGAGAAGTAGACATGAGGCCAACCCAAGATATGAAGAAGGAAAAGAGGAGGGAAGATGGACCACAACAACGTAGTATAGGGAAGCACTGAAGCATAGTGAAGCATAGCATACAGCAGCATAGTATAGTAAAGTATAGTATAATTGTATTGCAGTACAGCACAGTAAAGAATATTTTAGTAGGGTAAAAGAGTACAGCATTAAGTAATTTAGTGTATTGTACTCTAGTATAGCACAGTATAATACCATATAGTATAACATATACTGTATATTATAGTGCAGTACAATATGGTTTAGCAAAGTAAATCATTCTGTAGTAGTATGGTGGTATAGTATAACCCAATACAGTAGAGTAAGTATATTATGGTGTAGTAGAGCACACTATGCTACCAGATAGTATTACATACATATATTATACACAAGTGTATAATATAGTGGAATAGAGTATACCAACGTATCACACAATATAGTACATTATAGTAGAGTACAGTATAGTATAGTATTGCATAATATAATATAGCATAGCACAGCACAGCATAGTACAGTATAGTAAAGTATAGTATAGTACAGTATAGTAAAGTATAGTATAGTATAGTATAGTATAGCATAGCATAGAACAGTACAGTATGGTATAGCATAGAATAGCAAAGATAGAGCAAGGATAGAGTTTATTAGATATGAATAAATGGTGCAGAGTAGATTAAGTAAAGTAGAACAGAATGGAGTAGAGTAGAATAGAACAAAGTAGATTAAATGGAGCAGAGCAGAGTAGAGTACAGTGGAGTGGAGTAGGGAGATAGAGAAGATGAAAATAGTGAGCTCGGAGACATGGGCTATGTCTGACGTCAGAGTGTCCAGTGAGGATTGTACAGTGGAGCCAGATGTCATTATCTCTGGTTTAGCTCAGTGAGGGCCGTGTCATCTGGAAAACTTCACAGAACTTGTGCTTCAGCTCTGCACCGAACTTCACCATGATAACCACAGATAATGCTCAGCTTTCTGAGAGTACACAGTCAGCCATCTGTACATGTTTCTGCTTTTACAGTTCCGGCCATTTACCTTAGAGATGTAGGTGAGTTTCAGGCTGCCAACAAAGCTGGCTCCACTGGGCAGGTTCTACACATGGACAAACACAAACACACACTCTCCTCATTAGCTCAGGGTCCAAGGTTGCAGAGCTTCGGCTGGTAATTTCTACTTCCTCTTGCTGTTTGTTCAAATGTCACGTTGATGTGTGTGTGTGTGTGTGTGTGTGTGTAGTACCTGAGGGTTGTCCATGTACCACAGCAGAGCATTTCCCTGTGTGTCCAGGATGAAGTATCTCCTCTGGAATCGGCAGCTGTTCTCCTTCTCCTCTATGTCCAGAAAACCACACACGCGATTCAGCCGATCCAGGTACGGCATAGTGCTGCTGCTGCTGCTTCTGCTGCTGCTGTTGCTGCTTCTGCTATCACATATCACTACCACAGATGGATGGTGAAGAGACAGACAAAGACTTGTTATGATAGACAATTCAAGCTTTTCATTTTGACATACAGTCCATACAATCCAGACCACAGAACATATTTCTATTGTCTCTCCGTCTATTTCATATGAGCTTGGCCTAGAGAACTCAGCATACCTTTTGTAAAAAATTTAAAAAAAAAAAACATAATAAACTTTCGCTAGGGTCCTAGTGTCTCAAAGTCAAAGTGTGCTTTATGCTCAGTTCTGTAGCATGTGCAAATTGTGTTTCTCTCACAACCACAATGGGCAAAATATAAAAAGATGCACATTAAGTATTAACAAATATTTAAAACACTAACGGAGTAATGATAATAACAATAACAAATGCACTTTGGAATTTTTTTTTTTGCAGAAACACACTGACATTTACAACAGTTTATTGTGCAAACAGCAGTCATAACAACAGTGTTAGTGGGTTGCTACATTTGTATTGTAAACAACCCGGTTGTATTTATAGTTGTATTTAGGAACACTGTATAACAGTGGTAGTGTAGGTTATGTTCATCTAAACAATAGGTGTTAACGCAATCAAGTGTTAATGCAATCATGCACATTCAGCAGCAGGTTCTGTAACTTGTAACTTCTGTAACATCACTGTTTCTTGTCTCTAAGGTATTAACTATAGAGAGTGAAAGCCTCACTTTAGTTCATTGCCATTGTGCACAAGGAAACTACGGTTGTTGGCTTTGTTAATTGATTTTTCAATTGCTAACACTGAACCTTTGGAGGATGCTCCTTTTATACATAATCCTAAAACTGGTACCACTTACTGTAAAAGATAAATATGTAACCTTGCAGAGTGTTACTTTTTTTTAACATTACACTTTAACCACTACCCATTACTTGGCCTCAGGGTTAACCAATTTCAGGATAGTTTGTTTAGCTAAAGAATAATCTGTCAATGAACACAAACAATCTTGGTTTTTTTTGTGTGTGTTATAACCTCTAAAACAAATCTTAAAACTAATTTTCAAGCAACTGATTTAAGCTCGTATTTAATTTTTAGGAAATGCACAATTCTGGATATGGGGTTTTGTAAATGCACACTCACACACACACACACACACACACACACACACACACACAGGGGAAGAAGAAGTCTTGCTCATACTCAGCAGTTTTTCATGTGACATGATTGAGGCTGAGCAGCAGAAGCCTGAAGCCTAAGGCTGAGCTGAGGGCCTCCACCACAGCCAAAAATTACAGACTGCACTCACGATCCGCACACACGCACATTTCCACCAGCCGGGGAAGAAAGACCAGGGAGACGAGAAGAGGATAAGAAAGGAGAGGAGAAAAGGCGTGGGGGCATAGGCCACTGAGGTATATTCAAGGTGAAGGTGATGACGTGCATAGATATCACCGTGCTGCTGGTTGACAGCTGAATAATAGTCAGGTACAGAAATCAGTCCTGTTCACTCTCCAGCAGAATGAGAATCTGACAATACATTTAAGGAGGATTATTTTACCATGGTGGAGTGAGAAAACTTCTGGAATGTGACACAGACAGATGTCTGTTTCAGGCTGCAGTGGGAACTTTACAGTACCGTATGTAAGGTTATTAAAATGAGTTACTCTGCTCAGATGCACTGAATAAAACATGCAAAGTAGATTTATGGTGTTTTTCTCGTTTGTATTTTTGTACTTCTCCATATATTTGAATGTAAGGAAAGAGCCTGAGTATACTGTAATGATGTCGCAGCTGTAATGATGTCAGCCACACCACATCTGTGATTTATTTTTTATTTACAACAAGACAACGTATCCGACAGTCAGAGTGCAAGTCATTACCCCCACTATTCAGTTTTAAAGTATTTCTCAACAGTTTTTACACAAAGAAGAGCAAAAATTAAGCTCATGTTTCTAAACCTACCGACTTAGTTAGGTTTTTTAAAAATAATGAATTTACTTTGCACACACAATTATTTCAAAACATACAAAGGCCAATATTTCGAGACCAGACCCTTGTTGTCAGCTGTGTAGAACGTTTGCTTACAGTTGCACCACAGAACACAGACCACTACATCTTCATCAGTTCTGTTTGAAGGTGTCTCCTCAGCAGAATTGGCATTTTTATTGGTCCATTAACTATCACACCATTTCTGTGCAGGGATCTAGGGACCGTCATCTTTAATAGTTCCTCTGCATAATGGGTACATGGCTCATGCACTGATGCCATGACAATTATTTGAGGGTTGACCAGAACACATTTTAAATATATATGTCCATAAATGTCCATCACCTTCACTCGCTTTTTTTATACCATGGTTGTTATTGTTTTCTTGTGTTTAGCTGCAAATTGCCAGACTTAATACTCATATAAACATCCTGTAAAGAAGCCCTAGCTATAAGTTGTATACATACATACATACACACATGCACAAATGCATATATAAATATGTGTGTATATATGTAGAAACATATGCAGTATTTACATACACACATGCAGTCAATAGACTGTACAGCTGCAGAGCTGCATAGTGATATACAGAAAAGGGTTTTTTGTCATATTGACAAAGGTTGATTTATCTAGATTATTAATGAATTGAAATCAATTACAACTATAATTAATCATCATTAACTGTGTGCTGTAATTCCACAATTAATCAGATTCAAATTATAATCTTTTTATTGCCCTAATACATACACACAAACACAGATACATACACATATAAACTGTATATATAAATAGACAAGAACGTAATTAATAATTTTCTGTCGGCTTGCATAAAAGAGGCTGGTTCTCACGGGGGGAACAGTACTTGCTGCATCTTTAACCATGAACCTCCTGTGGAACTATTTTAAGCAATGGTTTGGAAAATGCTTCATTTTGAACTGCCTTCAAAACCTTGTGGGTTTTTGTTTCTGATGTGTCAGCTATTCAACAAATTTCTTTCTGCCATTGTAACGGGTCAGAAATACAAACTGTTTCTAGAAGCTCTCCTCCATTATTTTACACAAAAACAATCAGCATGTAATGGAAAAGTGAATATAATGATTTGGAGGTCAGAAACCTACAATGCTGGCACAGACTCGCACAAACCATTTTGGGTATCAGAAAACATCTGGTTTAACCATTAACCATTAGGCAGTGAAAGCTGTGGCATCCTTGGCAGAAACTGAACCAGTAACCGAGACGTCGGTGAGTCAGAGAGTTTATCAGATTAATCAGAAGTCAACAGAATTGATCAAACCTAAAGTGGAAAACAGTCTGTCTGCATGAGGACGAGGCATGCATTATACAAGAAAACCACAGATGTGATTTTACAGATATGGTCTTCACCCACACTCAGTTTGTTTGCTGAATATCTGCACCTACACAGAGAACACACATCTGCTTTATTCAAGGCAATGAGAAACTACAGTTAAGACAGAAGATGCTGCTGAAGCAAAGAGTCCTCATCACACTGCAACTAGTATTTTTGATAAATGTACAGTATATATTTATAAATATATGTAGTTATTGAATAAATTATATAATATATATAGGGATTACATATTTATAACTATAAAATGTAAATATATACTGGCTTAGTATTTTTTGTATATACTGTACATTTACTATAGAAAATATGTATTTTTGTAAAAAGTTTATTGTGCTATTTTTACACAGTATGCATGTTCTGGTATTCATTTTAATTTTGAATGTGGATTAAGGTGATACAAAAGTATGTGTATTATATTTTATAGCAAGTAAAACCTATTTCCAAAAAATTATAATACGTCCTCACAAACTCCACCTGTTGAACATTTACATAGTACATATTAACGCAAGCACTACACTGATGCTATATCAGACTGGATTGTGATCATCACCGAGTCATTATATAAAATGAAATATTCTGGTCACTGTGACGTGAAGAAATCAGGCATTCAAACAAATCTAAAGCCACGTATCTGTCTCAGAGATGCAGTGTAATGTTGATCCAAAATTGCAGCCGTTGCTATTTGTTAATTGTGTCCTTTCAAATTACAATCAGTTTTAGAACTGCTCCACTTTTCCCTACCAAGATTTAAATAGGTCAATCTGAGGACACTGGATGATTACTGTTGAGCTGCTGATGACCTCACACAACTCAATTTTTAGACTGTAACAATCTGTGCAGCTATCAATTAAATAATCTGAATCAGTAATTACATAAATCAAATAATTAATCATTCACCCATCGTCAGCAGACATACTTGTAGAACCAAGGCACAAATACACTGAATAACAGCCTCTGAAAACCTTAATTTTGTTTTTATGAAGACACAATAACCTTATGAAAACTTAGCAAATGATTTAAGTTGCATCATTGATGAATTCCAAATGCTCAGACAACAGAACAGTGGCATAAAAAAGTAACAAAGCTTTCAAAGTTGTAACAACCAGAGCAGGAACGTTTATCTTGAGGTTTACAGTAGCCCTTGCACTATTGAATAAACTGACAGCTGTAGAAATGAAGCTTAAACTAAAAAACAAAAAAGAAAAGAAAAGACAAAACCTTAAAAAACATGTCTTTGATAAAAATTACTGTCAAGACACTACTGAAAGACTGAACCCAGTTTGGACCTGAACAATTCAAACATTGACTAGAGGCTGGCACAGTATATAATTTATTATCATTATACATCTGCATTTTCCCTGTAATACCCACATTTCCCCAATAGATGGCAAAGAAATAGTTAGTTCACATAAATGCTCCATCTATCTGCTCCTGATCCGGCCTCCCTGTTCAATTTTAGGACAATTGTGGCCCATGAGTGAAAAGGTTTGCCCATACCTGTTGTTGACCGACATAAACGTCACTTTAGCCGCTCAGAAAACTTCAAGCACTACTGAGGTCTTCTCAGGATGAGACCAAGTCAAAAACTGACACGTAGCAGAAACAGATCATCAGATAAGACCAATGAACCTTTGAGACAACCTTCTGAAAAGAACAGTCTGAGGTTCCTTCATAGATGTGCTTGAAACTACCCCAGATGATCATCAGTCTGTGAGTGAACTCTCACCGACTCCCTCCTATCATCAAATGTGTATGACATTAAAAACTACAGTAACTACAGTATTTGGAGCAAAAGGATTTTCCAACAACAAGGAACCGTCTAATGATATTAACAACGTTAATTTCCAAATGAAAAAGCCTAATTCTGTGAACTGTTTAGGACACTGTGGAAGAACCTCAACTTGCTGCCACTGACTCCTCACTTTGTTCTGTTGCTGCCAATGACCGGAGGGACTGAAACAAAGCAGGAATTTCCCCACTTGGGTCCAAAAAGGATTTCTGATTCTGTTTCTTTTACACCCAGCTATTGATTGATTTAAAAAACAATATTTTTCTGTTTTGACCACAACAGCTGCAGCCTAAGTGTTGACGTATGAGGAGAATTATCCTGTGTAATCTACTTTATTATAGTGATAACATTACTGAACAGGAAAGCATTTTTTTGATATACACTCCTGTGGTAATATAGTGGTAAATATTTAGTCTCAGGAATCCCTTCTGGTGATGATTTTAAGCAACACATTTTAGTTGCTTCAAAAAAAACAAAAACAAAAAAAACCTGAACCTGAGAATCAGAGTAAAATGACATTGTCTCACACAACATAACAGTGCTTTAAGGTCAGGCACATCCAACCTTTGACCACAGATTTCTCCCTTATTCATTTGAAACATTTTTATCTTTGAATGATGAAAGATAAGTATTGTTAGAGTTTTAATTTTATCATTAATCAGGATTCCAACTTTTCTGGAGAAAGGGTGCCACAATATGAATCTGAGTACACACACACACACACACACACACACACACACACACACATATATACTGTATATGGACAAATTACCAATTTTAAGTCTGAGATGGAGGAGTTAGATAACCTAGTACCCACACACACACCCTGCAAACTCTATATATAACAAACTACATTTATCGCTAGGGCTCGAACCAATGCTCTTCTATCTGTAAAGCAAAAACATTAACCACTAGTTTACCGTTTGACCTACATAACTCTAAACTAAATAACGTTGAATGTCGTTTAAAAGAAAAAAAAAGGTGCCCAACTTAATATCAGGCCCCCCGCCAACCTGAGGGCTAGCCGCGACTCTGGATGGGACCAGTTACTCAGCAACACTTGACTGACATTACATATGTTCAGCTCAGGTGACCTGCACTGACTCACCCGAACTAGAGAGCCACACCTACTGTCAGCGCACACACAGAGAAACACACACTTACCCTTGTTTTTGTGTGTACAGTTAGTGTGCGCCACAGCCAGCGCCCTGCGCCGCCACGAAGCAGAGGGAACACTTGTTAAACTCCGGTCTGCAGGAACACACCATGTTCCACTGAGGTTCTCCACAACTTCTACACAGAGCAGACAGTCGCAGCTACGGCCTGCCTCA
The DNA here is from genome assembly GCF_000523025.1 of Cynoglossus semilaevis. Classification (NCBI taxonomy): domain Eukaryota; kingdom Metazoa; phylum Chordata; class Actinopteri; order Pleuronectiformes; family Cynoglossidae; genus Cynoglossus; species Cynoglossus semilaevis. Next base: position 17,636,635 of record NC_024328.1, read on the forward strand.
CACTGACACCGCCTCGTCTATTTGTTTTCTCTGCTCGGATTACAGAAGACTGTTTTCCGGGTTGGACGTTTCGGTATTAGAATAAACCAGCCCCGGATGTGAGCTATGCGCCCTCATAGCTCCGACTCCCTCCCCCTCCCCTTTCTTCCCCTCCTCCCATTCCCCTCCTCTACTGCCTCAAATAAGGAACTAAACTGTTCTAAACTGCCCCTAAAACCACAAATATATTAACATTTCAGCAGCAGCTTCAGCTCTGGATGCTGGCCTGGTTCTTTCTGTAGACTTTTACCTCCTGCTAAGCCCAGCTTGTAGCTCTTATAAATAATGCCTCTGGAAAAGTCTGCCCTTCAGGCAGAGGCACAGAAACTAGATATTTCTCTATAATTTGACAAAATTGCTCTGGAAATGACCCAAAATACATTTGAGTTTCTTGTCTCTGTGTAGTGACAATAGAAAGATACTGAAGTCGACAGTAGACAGAAGTTGACCTAAATGAAAATGATTCTAGTTTTCTCTTCTCTTCTTCAGGCCGTGAAAACATAGTTTATTTTGTAATAATTCCAGCATTAATGCATATTTTTTATTCCCATTTTAGTTTTCACAACTGGAGTAAATGGCTTGGCTGATGATCCAAACATTAGTCCCTACATAAAATTGTTAGACATAGGGGGCGTAATATCAATATGATAAATGCATGAGTTCAGTGTTACAGTTGTTACAGCAGCAGATCAGCCTGAAAACTCTTGCAGTGTTTGAGGTTTCCAGATTTAAAACAGAGAACAGATGATGTCACTGACTTTAACACGTGACCACAGGAGAAATGAATGTGATAGAGGCTGAAGAATTCAGTGCTGCAATGTGTGATCTGTGAGAGATAATAATTTTAACAAAGTTAATGCAATTCAATTCCCTGTTCAAATGTACACAGTACTATTGCTTCACTGTTTCACCACCTCTTAATGACTGTTTCAGTGCAGTGATGAGACTAATATGACTGTTTCAGCACATTTCTGACAGCAGTACATGAGTCTGTCTTTGGCTACAAACTGCCTGGTCCTGTTCTGAGGAAGTGGTTTTATGTCATATGACCTGCTTGAGGACAGAGACCTACCTCACTGATTTCATATCCTGTGGCGAGTGCACAGAATTGAATTCATACAGTTAGAGAAGGAAGTCTTAAAGTTTTTTTGCAGATCCCCTGGAATGGCTGCTGAAAATCACAGACTAGCGTTACTTTTCTTCTTCTTCTTTTCAAGTTCAGTGCGCGTGAACTTAACAAATGCATTATTAAAAAAAAATCTTTTGTGTTTGACCTTTAAAGGTCGAGTGCAGGATGTCAAACCAAGGTGTAAAACCAAAAGTGCAAAAGTGATCTCAGGCAGATTTAAACACAAATCAAACGATGTGATGACATCTTTATTCAAACGAGCGTTTATGCATAAATATAAAATACTTTTCTCCTTAATCGATGTAGAACCGAATTTAGCTGATTGCAACAACAACAGTTACATATGTGGTTGTAAGGTATCAAGCAGGCTAAGACACAAAAGCAGCTACCAAAACCACAACACACACACCTTTTAGGTCAGGGCTGTGAGAAGGTACCTCACTAGTTCGTACCACTCACACTTTTAGCTTCATCAACTGGGTGGAAAATAGTTTTTCTATTATCTAGGGGACTTCTGGGGTGGCCTTTTCTAACACATTGAGGGTGAAATTGGTAGATTTTAAAAATTATTTTCCACACCCATTTTGTCCACAGTTTATCACAGGTTGTATAAAAGTCATAAATTTGTCATAAATAAAATAAAGCTGCTTCCATTTACAGGACACATCACATGAACGCTAGGCTTATATTAAAAAGACAGAGACGAGGACGAGGCAGTGGTGGACTGAGGACGTGGTCACAGCTGCCTGAGAGCCACACGCAGCATCAGTGCTGTGATCAGCATCAGAGGGTTGGAGGCCACGGCTCCTGAACTGCTGCGGTGCTGCTCCCCGTGACTCTGGCTCTTGTGGGGCCCATTGCAGTCGTCACCAAAGCAGCACATAATTTTGGCGCCAGAAGTAGCGCTGTTAGCCTTGTCACAGAAGGCCTTGTAAGAGCAGGACTTCATCACTGTGTCTGAAAGAGGGAATGCAATAGTTACAAGGCCATTAAATAACCAGAAAATGAGAGCTTTTGTTAATTTGGTTCAATGCTGTGAACTTACTGAACTTCTCTCAAACACACACATTTAAAGGTTTAGAAAGAGTCGCGGTTTTCATAAAGTGCTGGGACAACATCCAGCAACCTCAAATGATGAGAGGATGCAGAAGCTGAGGCTTTCATAATCACACACATACCCCCACACACACATGCACACACACAAACAGCATAAACACTATCTAAACAAACAGAAGAAGATGCTGAATTTAATTAAAGGGCATCGTTTGTTCAAACCCCGCAGCTTTTCCAATCAAACAGAAAAACTGTTGTTAACGAAAGTAATTCAAGTCAGCCGAGCTTTTCAAGGTGTCAGTGAATTGATGACCTCTAGTGGGTAGTGATGTGTCGTTCGCGAGTTCAAAATGAACGACTCCCGAGTCATATGAAAGATTCGTGACTCGTGACTACCGAGTTTTGCTGTGAACTAATCTTTCGCTATAAACGGATCATTCTCTGTGAACTAATCTTTCGCCTCGTTCTCACAGATTCGTTTCATTTGTCACGTGACAGAGAGCTCAGGTCTTTTTTGCTCTCATTCATCTTCACATTGTGATGTGTTTTTATTTCTTAGCTTTTCGAATGGTTTTAATTGCTTATGGTATTTTGTGTACTTTGTAGACTTTGTCAGCGGAAGCAAACCATGTCTGTGGTTTGCAGCCTTCTTTACAACGCCCACAATAGGGCTAAAGCGTCACCTGCTGTAAAACGAATGAAATGATTCGTTCACGACTCGTTCATTTTACTGTTCGAGAGTCAAAGATTCGAATCAATAAAAATAGTCGGTCTTCCCATCACTACTAGTGGGACTTTTGTACAACTGTACATGGATAAGACGTGTGTGGCCTCTCTGTGTTTGTGTCTCTGTTTGTCGTTGACTCACTCGGTCCTGTGATGGTAGAACACGCGTCAGCGAACTGGGGACAAGGGGTGGAACCCTGTCGGTTGCAGTCGTCTTCATTGGACGCCACGCACGTGTGACACTTGAGGGCGTGGCCTTGGCAGACAGAGCAGGAGAGAGCAACTGACTTGAGACTAAGCGTGAATGTTCACAGGCAGGTGGACACTGAGTCAAATGTACAATAACTGTGAGTTCACGCCACACTTTAATTATATTCGTGACAAAAGCTTATTTTCCTGTAAAAATTAGATAGAACTTTTTTGTCATTTTTTGAACAGTTTAACATGACACACATCCAAAATCATGCAGCACTTAGACTATAAACTACTTTACAGTTGTTTAGTTGAAATAAGCTTCAATGCAAGCAAACATTATTTAATAAAATATTTTCTATGCTGCTTTTAGTTTTCATCAACTGGTCTGCAGTTGCTGTAATTATGATATATAATAATCGTTATTTTTCATTCAGTTCAGTAGTACACTACACAGATTTACATTGACAACATTAAGTAGAAATGAAGTAGAAAAAAATACTTCATAAATAATAATAAATACTGTATATATAAAAAATGTAATAAACCAAAAACTTTATGAGCCCCTGCAGTACCTCCATGGACCCTCGAGTTCAAGTCTAAATTCTGATCTTCTTACCTCTAAAACAACTTAAATCTAGCATTAAGTGTAACTGTGGGGTAAATAAACCTACTGTGGCATGCCAGTGAGATGAACAGCACCAGGGTGAGAACTGTCTTCATATCAGATGATTGTTTCCTCAGGAGTCCAGATAATGAGTGAACAAGCTGAGAGGATTCATCTGGTAGAGAGGACACAATGGGCTGAAGAAGAGCTGCTAGAAACATGGAAATGTGTTTGAGGGCATTAAAGACTTATCTCTGTAATCCTCGTCATTGCTGCACAGCCAGCAGACCACAGTAATAGACTTAACCCAGCCAGCTTTAACACGGAGACACAGATACTGACGTGACCCACAGTAGTGTCAGTGTGGTCAAAACAGGAGTTGGTGGTGACCTTTTGTAAAACATGCTTAACTCTCCTGTTGTCCTCGGGTCAAAATGACCCGCCACTGTGTTAAAAACCAAATAAAAATCCCCTAAACAATATTTTTTCAACTTGAAATTTGATGACTTTTCCTAGATTGACCCCAACATTAAAAAAAGTTAATTGTTAGCTTTATTTATATTTCCATGTAAGCTGTACAAAAAAAGGTATAAATATTGTGTAGGTGCAATGGGTCGAGTGCTGCATAGGAGCACTCGGTGTTATTAATCAGTCTCAAATCAATAACACAAATCAGTCTCATTCACAAGTTATAATTCCAGGCTGTGAAAGACATGGGGATTTTACAAATTCTACAAAGTAGAATTTTAATGATAACAACACAGACAAACACAGTTGTTATGATCATAAACAATGATCATAACAACAAAACAAGTGTGTGTGTGCGTGTGTACACGAGTGGTCGTGTACGAGAGAGAAAGAGACGTTGCCTCTTAGCTACCAAGCAAGCGACTGAGCCCTTGAGGCGTGTTCACATACGCGACTGCGCAGTGGAAGAAGAACTGCGAGGTAGAAGGAACGGCAACAGGAAACACGTGAGGCGTGTATGCGCTCACGGAGGTGTGAATGGGTGTTGTGTACGCGCACCAAGATGCGCTCAGGTACAATGAAACAGTGCTTGTGATGTTATCAAAGTATAGGGGGGAAGGGAGGCGTACCGCGTGGTCTACTCCAGACAAAGGACTTTGTCGGAGTTTTCCTGATCCCAATACTGATAACGTTACAAGTTAACACTGAAATACTGACGGTGTACAAGAGTATAAGACCGAGTCAGGAGGTTAGAAAAGAAGTGCATGCAACAGCCTAGCTATAAAAGCAGCACAGATTTCAGACAACAAAATTCAATATGCGTACTTAAACTGTCCCTAAGTTTAAATAGCACTTAACAATACTACAGATTAACTAACGTGCCCAAATGCCAGCCTTACTGAAGTGAACGCCACCACCACCATTCCTCACTCAGAGGAAAAAGGCAGTGAATTAATTCTTCTTCAGACCTGGTTCTTTTTTTTTTTTTTTTTTTTTTTTAAAAATGGGCGGGGGTTGG
>NC_024328.1:17642113-17645764 GCF_000523025.1 Cynoglossus semilaevis
GCTACGTTACTTGTGTAACTTAATTACCGGTTAACTCAGTTAAGAAAAAGACGCTACAAGTGCATTTATCACCGTGGGCAATGGTGTCTACAAAAGCGGGTTGGTTCTTAGTCTTCTGAGACGAGCAGGTTTCCCTTTTCATCAGGGGTCCTAAGGAGAAAAAGTTCTGAACACAGAGACTGAAATTGGGGCTGACCCCCCAATTTAAAGGTTGCGGAGGTTACTGATCGTGACGTACGTGGATTTACCGGAAGCAGTGGAATTATGGGAGTTAGAGTACTTAAAAGGACTGTGGTAGTACCTACATATCCCCCCTTTGGTCTTAGGGATATGACAGAGTCGTAACCCTGAGAGCACAAAGTTGTACAGTCCATAAGTCCATATTCCATAATCCATTGTCATCCATATTGTACATTTAGTCCTGTAAAATCGCAGAAGTTGAGTCCTGACAAACAGTTCATGGCATGGGCATTTGGGCAAATACCATGCTATACACATATGGGCACATGATCACTCACTACCAGACTAACAAGTTCATGTACACCACATTTTAAAAATACCCATTAACTTCATTTCTTCACATTGGAAAAGAAAAGGAATGAAGGAAAGGAAAGAAATGTTAGTTGTCAGGGGTTAGAAAGCCTATGCTGATGGAAAGTTAAATGTTTGTACATCTTTGTGTGTAGTGTATTAATGAATTCATGTCATGTATGCAGTTCCAGCAGTTATGAATCAGTCACTGAGGAGAAATCGCAAAACAAACAGACTTATGTTAAGTCCTAAATCAGGCGTTTGCCTGGATTGGTAGCAGGAAAAAATGGCAAAATTCCAGTCGCTTCTAGACTGTATTTTGCTGTTTTGGTCCTTTCAACGTTGTTACAGTTGAAGGATGTTACGGATCTCAAGATCATGACCAAGTTTTCCATATGGTACTTGTCAGTATTTAGGTTTCTATCACCTATCTAAATTGTGGCTCCCTTTTGGATGCTACAAAACATTATTTAGTTTGGGATTTTTACCTAGTAACTGTCATGCTGATGATTGGACATGAAGATGTCAGAGTGTCTATGTTCTTTGTTGTTATTGTGTTAATTGTTAGGGTTAATCGTTCACCTCCCTTTTGGAGTGAGGACTGCTAAAGGGTAAAGTTTGTTTTAATTGGTGTGCTCTATTAAAAAGGTCAATAATTTCAGCTAACTGAGCCTTTACAGACTCCAATTATGAGTGGAGCTCACTCAGTTCGTCTGAGTTACAGAAACGAACATGCCTACCCCTATGCTTCGGATCACGCTCAGACTGTTTCCACCATCTCTGGTTTCACTGTTGGTAACGGTCTCGTTTCCAACCACCTTGGTCTTTACAACCTCTTTCACAGAGATGGTTGTTGTAGTTATTGTTGTTACCAAAGTTTTGACCATGGTTGTTCCTGTATCTATTTTGTCTCTTTCCCCACTCACCTTGGTGATGGGGTTTTGGAGCAGGGTTTCTCCAGGTGTGTCTCCCTGGTGGAGCTTCACTCCCTTCTAAGTCTGACTTGGGGAATTTCCTGCATCCTGGAGACTAAAGACTCTGGGTTCGTCGTCAAGTCTGTCCATAGGTCTGACGACTGTCTCCCAGGTCATCTGGGCTAGCTGCCTAATTTCCCTCATGGAGTAGTAACCCTGTCTGCACGTCAATGTGACATGGTTGCGTACACTTGGGTGGTTGTGTAAGAAGAGGGAGTTGAAACCTCTATCCTAAGCCTGGTGCACTGCTACCCTGGAAATATGCGTTGCGTAGCCGTCTATAATACTCACGTGGGGATTCTCACCGCTTCTGCTCGATTTGCATAGCGCACAACATTGCAGACGTGTCGTTAGTGTATTGCTTGTACTCTTCCTTCAAGTACTTACAAATCTCGTGAAGCTATCACGAAATTCTGGGGTTAGTGTCTCTATGAAAGCACGAACATTGCTGCTAGACGTCTTCCAGATTAGCCTAAGCTTTTCCCGTGTTGTGGCGTTTGGCAGATCTACAAGGCATTGGTCAACTTCCCGCAGGTAATCATTAACATTAATGTTTTTATTATCTGTCCTGCGCTAGCAGATCAATTTGACGTATACGAATGTGCACCCACATTCACACCCACATGATATGTAATCTGATACTTTTGTAAACTAAATAAAAGAGCATAGGAAGGGTGCAGCAACTCGTAGTTGATGAGGAAGCTGCCAGAAGAGCTGCATTCTCCCCTTGAAAGAAAAAGATCCAGACGTCTTTGTGTTGTTACTTTGTTGTCATATATGTTAGAATAAACCTAACATAACTTGGTCCTTCGAGCCAGATGCCAACAAATTAAGCAAAACCTAAGGATCGGGTGGAGAACGACTGAAAACCGTACATGGCCAGAACCAGGTTCTGGGGAAAGACCTGGGAGTGAATTCTCACTCAGGCCAGTACTCCGACACCTGATCCTAGGCTGCTGATTGACGGCATCTGATACCAGAATAAGATCGACGACAAGGGTGAGAAACAACTTTTTATTAACAGCGCGTGGTTGAAAAATGGGTTGGAGTCCCTGGGCAGTAATCCCTAAATGCTGATAAATGGGTTGCAAATCCCTGGGAAGTAATCCCTAGAACTAAGAGGGTTGGAGTCCCTGGGCAGCAGTCCCTAGATGCCAAAGGCCTAAAAAAGAGTGAATATGAATGTGTGTGATTGAAAAGGAATTGTGATTAAATCTACAACTATTAAGAATTTTTGGGTTGTTTTTTTTTGCGCAGCGTAAAATAAAATAAAAAATTTCAAATTCAAAAATTTAATAAATAAATAAAAATGCGGAACTTATGTTACAAAAAGACAAATACGGAGTTTAAAGGGGATGTTAAGTACATGTTTAGATACAATTCCTGTAAACATTTAAATAATTGGCAGAAAAAGTATGGTTTTAAAGAAAAATTAAAACAGGAAGACTGCAAAGAGCTTGTGCTTGCCATAAAAAGAGAGGCAAAAGACAATTAAAAAAAAAAAGAAAGAAAGAGAAACTTGGGCTGAGTGCGGCTGAATGTTGGCTTAAACATGCTTGTGCAAGAAAAAATGGAATAGAACTAAAATAACTAAAAACAGAAGCAATGCGTCAAAACAAAAATCCACAATCAAATGAGAGAAAAAACAAAACTATGAATGTCAGACCTGAGGACAATGAAACAATAGCATCAAACATACATAAGAACCAAGAGTGTGTTGATACAGCAACTCCACTTTCAGATAATGCAAATACAGAAGAACGGATGACACATTCTCAACCCTCCCCTCCCTCCCAACCTTTGTATCCAAATTTAAAACCCGTGGACAAACCAAAACAACAGCCTACAAATTCAATAGCTGAAAATACCAGATCAAAGAAAACACTGAACCAAAACTGGAGCACATCATTGGGACATGTTTTAAGACCATCTCCACCAGAAATACCAAATTTTGATGATAACATTGCAGATGCCTTTTCCATGATATAAGTGGCTGATCCTGCACGAGATCCAAATGATCCAAAGGCACCACTCACTATAAAAGTATATAGAACCTGGACAAAAGATGATGTGATAAAAGCAACCGCAGACGTTGCATCATATAAGCAGGACCCAGAGCAATGTAGTGCAGATATGCAACAGTTAA
>NC_024328.1:17647697-17653172 GCF_000523025.1 Cynoglossus semilaevis
AAAAATATTGTCTAGTCATAGTGGATGCCTTTTCTAAATGGGTAGAATTGTTCCCATCAAAAGCTGCTGATGCTATTACAGTGGCAAAAGCATTGGTCAAAGAGATTATACCAAGATTTGGTATACCACAAACCATTTACAGTGGCAATGGAAGTCATTCCAAGTCATATCAAACATTAGTAAAAAGATGAAAATAAATTTAAAAAACAATTGTGCTTATCATCCACAAAGTGCAGGGCTTGTGCAAAGAACAAATGGAACAGTGAAATTAAGACTTAAAAAATGCATGGAAGAAACAATACAACCATGGACTAAAGTCATAGACATGGTAGAACTTTATATGAGAATCACATCAAATGCTGAAACAGGATTGACACCATTTGAAATAATATATGGACGACCATATAAAATACCTGAATGTTTTTCAACAAAATCCTGCTGATATGGATTTAGTAGACTATATGACTAAGATGCTGAACACAAAAGAAATACAAGATTCTAACTGTATGCCAGACACTCCTATATCTTTGCAGAGTGACAGTACGCCAATCCAGGTCGGCGACTGGGTGCTGATAAAGGTCATCAAAAAAAAAAGTTGGTCGAGTCCAAAGTGGGAAGGCCCATACCAGGTCCTGCTGATGACGCCTACAGCCATAAAGATTGCTGAACAACCATCTTGGATTCATCTTTCGCATTGCAAGAGACAGAGGTTCTTAGTACAGGATCCAATTGGTTGAGGGGAAGTCAGACTACAAAGGGGTGTAGCTATTACAAAAGCTATACGTCTCAACGTTGGTGACGCAGGGAGATCCTCAGCCATTTAGCGTGATTTACTGTATTGGGCTAACCATAGTCCTGCAGACATAAGATGATTGACAAAGAGAGTGAAGTGCTGGTAACCTCTCCTCTCAAAATGATGACGACAAAAGATACTCGATCCAAGCCAAAACCATAGCACCCATTTCATAGATTGGGTCTTTCACAGCGACTCTCTGTGTGCATATTGATAATCATAGGGGTCGTCTTTATACTACCCATCATATTAATCCTGGAAGAACCACTGAGGAACAACACCACCACTGACCACTCATCAATGATGAAAGATCCAGCAGAGCAACACCATTCACACAAGAGAGTAAAAAGAGAAAACACTGAAGCAACGAATGGTTCTAAATGTTTAAAGAATTATGGTGGTATTACTATTGAATATACTGTATATTAGGTAAGACAATGGCATACATATTCGATCTGTGTTCAGTAATTAATTGCAAACATTTGAACTACACTTACAAACCTTATGACCTATATGTGTGTTTTCATTATTATGTCCAAAGCCCAATGTGAAAAGAATTGGCTGCCCCGTAAAGGATGGTGTGAAGATTGGAACATGGTAGTAGGATATACAGGTCAATGGATTCCCACAATGTCAGATAAAAATGTGTACAAGGACATTTGGAATCAACTGAAAATCCAACATGATTTTTCCAACATCCAAAATCCGATCACTATTTCCCTGAATTGGACTAAATTACCAACGGGGAGTAATTGGAAACTCTCTGGTAAAACAAATCAAACTGAAATATATTTGGTCCTTGGAGTAGATCAGACTGGAGTAGATCTAATGGGATTCATTAGAGTAGTAATTAGGAATGAAATAACAAAACATGACGCAACTTTGTTGATACCTGTAACTCAATCTTCCCACCAATTTCTAATAAAACCAAAACAGGAGCATTTACTCCTCATAAAGGCAAAAGAGATATGAAAGTGAATGTGTTATGAAAAACCTAGCCTAAGGAGCCATAATGTAGGATAAGAGAATTTGGCATTCATCAATAATAAACAGGAGGGAACCCACCTTCTTACTCCATACCCATTCATATACTCACACACGATCACATGATATGTCATCTGATACTTTTGTAAACTAAATAAAAGTGCAGAGGGAGGGTGCAGCAACTCAGAGTTGATGAGGAAGCTGCCAGAAGAGCAAGCTGCACTCTTGCATGTTAGAATAAACCTAACACTCATTCATTAGCTGGAGTTCTCTTTTTAGCTTGTGGTTTGCATGGGCCAAATCCTCCAGGTTATTGATCAGCTTGTCAACCTCTCTGTGTAGGCTCACAATCTCTAAATCTGCTTGTCTGAAATGAAGCAGAAATAACTTACCCAATGCTTCCTGGACATTTACTGTCACACTGGGGTCCCTCATACGCTCTATCGTGTCGTTAATGTTAGCCTTGCACTGTGCTTGGCTCATACCGGTAATATCTGCTCTGGCAGAGCTAGAGCACACGATTGGGTCTGCCACAACGTCAAAAAGGGACACATCTTGAATACTGTCTTCACCATCAGAGAAGTGTAGGGGTGCCATTTTAGTGAGATTAGGATGTGTTATTAAATTAATTTGTTAAAATTAAAATGAATCTCTTAGATCTAATAAAGTTAGGTTGTAAGTATTATGTGATATGGTTATCACTACTATTAACCTTTTAAACACACCTTAAACAAACCTTACAGTTACTAAGCAAACTGATAATTTGTCTATTGTTGAAACAAATATCCAAAGAAGCCAACAAAACCAATTTGCCTTACACGGGGCACCATTAATATGTAGGTGCAATGGGTCGAGTGCTCATTCACAAGTTAACTTTAATTGTTATATTATCCTACTAATATAGCAATAATGTATTACTTGAAGTATTGCACATATACTACATTCAATAGTATTCAATAACAATTAAATATCTGAAGGATTGTTGGAGTTCTTGACAAATTGGGTGGCTTCAATTAATAAAGTAACAACACAGACAAACACAGTTTACAAAAACAATCAAATTTATTAATACAACACTGTCAAGTTAATGACGGTGATTGAACTCATAAACAATGACCATAACAACAAAACAAGGCATAAGTGTGTGCGTGCGTGTGTGTACAAGTGGTCGATCGGCCTTTTGGCTAAGATCAAGTGTAGTATCTGTTCTTATCAGTTTAATATCTGATACGTCCCCTACCCGGGGACCTTATATTAAATTGATTTTTGGATCTGGGAGATGGAATAGGGGCTTGCTCCGTCCACTCCGCGTATCGACCTGGTATTGCAGTACCTCCAGGAACGGTGCACCCCCTAAAATTGTGAAATATAAGTATCCAACTGAGTTGTTTCAGCAATAGTGACGTTCTTAACCTATAACAGGTCATAAAAAATTTCCCTATCCGCTCGTTCTAATGAATATAAGTGTTTTGTCTGTGTAGTTGATGTAGAACACGAGACTGTACTCTGCTTATTAAAAGTGTGGCTCTTTTAATCCTCCATAATAATAATCCTCCTTTTTTCCATTTTAAACATACTACGTTCTCTGTATATATATATGTGTGTGTCTGTGTGTGTGTGTGTGTTTTTTTATTTTATGTTTTGTTATAAATTATGACATTGGTGTGGTAGTGCTTGAATGTGCTTTGTTTGAATGCGTTTCCAGGTGGTAGCACCATCAGTAAGAAGGGTTTCCGAGTGTATGGGTTGGCAGTGTAACCCGTGTACAACTCATACTTACCTGGCAGGGGAGATACCATGATCAAGAAGGTGGTTCACCCAGGGCGAGGCTTAGCCATTGCACTCCGGCTGTGCTGACCCCTGCGAATTCCCCAAATGTGGGAATCTCGACTGCATAATTTCTGGTAGTGGGGGACTGCGTCCGCGCTCTCCCCTGATATACTTGTGGAACATAAATAATACAGAAACTTAACAGTAGTGATGTTCGATACCACCAATTTCCTTTCCGATCCGATACCGAGTAAAATTCGGGCTGGTATCGCAGATACCGATATCGATATTTTATCATTTGTCTTTTAAATAAAAAATGTGTATTTCAAATCATAGCTTCTTTAAGAATCCGAGGCAGAGGTTTTTATTTATTTATTTTAAACTCTGGAGTGTACTGAGGTAGCTGCCTCATTTACTATACAGTCAACACAACAATAGAAAACCTTGAGAACACAATCATATAAAATATGTCAAAACAATGTTTCAAACTCTGAAAACATGTTATTTGTAAAACAAAAATAAATAAAAAAATAAAATAAATAATCTGAGGAGCCATTTGGGACCCGAAAGAGTCGGATTTTTTCAGTGAACCGAGCCAAAAGAACCGGTTCTCTAAAAAAGAGCCTAAATTCTCATCAATAGTGACTGAGTGAGAGCACGGAGTAGAGCCCCTGTGCTTACGCATGACGCACACACCCAGGCGGAAGAAGAAGTAGTCCCACCAACCGAGCGTCACTTAGACAACATCTCAATAATTTGGATACTTTTCACCATGTTTCTGTTTAGGATACACCTCATCTCAGAATGCGTAAGTATCAAAAGTATCGATATTTTGATTTCAGAATCGATTTCAAAGCATAAAGATCCAGAATCGGAAGTATCGATATTTCAGGATCGATCCCCACATCACTAGTGAACTAATCTTTCGCTGTGAACGAATCATTCTTTGTGAACTAATCTTTCGCCTCGTTCTCGCAGATTCGTTTCATTTGTCACGTGAAAGAGCTTGGGTCTGTTTTGCTGTCATTCATCTTCAAATTGTAGCGTGTTTTTATTTCTTAGCTTTTCGCATGGTTTTAATTGCTTATGGCATTTTGTGTACTTTGTAGACTTTGTCAGCGGAAGCAAACCATGTTGCCTTCCGTATTTAGTGTCGGAGAACCGCAGCCTTCTTTACAACGCCCACAATAGGGCTAAAGCGCCACCTGCTGTAAAACGAATGAAATGATTAGTTCAAGATTCGTTCACGACTCGTTCGTTTTACTGTTTGAGAGTCAAAGATTCGAATCAATAAAAAGAGTCGGTCTTCCCATCAGTAACTGAGCCTTGAGGCGTGTTCACATACGCGACTGCGCAGTGGAAGAAGAACTGCGAGGTAGAAGGAACGGCAACAGGAAACACGTGAGGCGTGTATGCGCTCACGGAGGTGTGAATGGGTGTTGTGTACGCGCACCAAGATGCGCTCAGGTACAATGAAACAGTGCTTGTGATGTTATCAAAGTATATGGGGGAAAGGAGAGGCGTACCCCGTGGTCTACTCCAGACAAAGGACTTTGTCTATGTTTTCCTGATCCCAGTACTTTTAACGTTACAAGTTAACACTGAAATACTGACGGTTTACGAGAGTATGACACCGAGTCAGGAGGTTAGAAAAGAAGTGCATGCAACAGCCTAGCTATAAAAGCAGCACAGATTTCAGACAACACAATTCAATGTGCGCACTTAAACTGTCCCTAAGTTTAAATAGCACTTAACAATACTACAGATTAACTTCTTCTTCTTCTTTCGGCTTTGTCCCTTTTTCAGGGGTTGCCACAGCAAATCATTGATTTCCATCTCTCCCTGTTCTCTGTATCTTCTACTCTGACTCCAACTACCTGCATGTCCTCCCTCACTGCATCCATATATCTCCTCTTTGGCCTTCCTCT
>NC_024328.1:17653594-17675024 GCF_000523025.1 Cynoglossus semilaevis
ACTTGAAATTTGATGACGTTTCCTAGATTGACCCCAACATTAAAAAAAGTTAATTGTCGCCTTTATTTATATTTCCATGTAAGCTGTACAAAAAAAAGGTACAAATATTGTCTTTGGGTCAAAATGACCCAACAGTCAAATTGAGTTGAAATCACAGTCACACAGTTAGTGACACACTACAGAATGTGAGAATGTTTTAGTTCTGTCTTAGATCAATCAGTAGCAGACATAAACCAGACAAGACAGGTGGTCTTCTCGCAGACTGCACTGCCTGTGAGCCGATCTGACCCAAATGTAACAATATTGCCCTTTTGTCTGTGTGGACTCCCAGATACTATAAAGGTGCTGCAGATGACAGTACCCTGAATTCTCTCTGTCCTGAAGCCATGAGTGCAGGTTATTACGTTGACCGAGCTCTAGAGCTGAGTTTTTCAGATGTCCACCAAGACTTCCCTGTTTCAGAAGAAGATGGGGAGAAATACAACCCAGAGCATAATAAATCACCTTTAGAAGAAGAAGAAATCCCTGACTCTGTGTGAGAGACTTTCCTTTCAAAAAACATCAAAATAACATGGTCCTTGGCAGCATATGACAAACACGGCAGGGTGGCACAACAAAATGTAATGAGGATGACCCCAGGACCCACAAGATATGCCGTTTCTCACGCCCATGACATTGTCTCAACAATCTACATGTTCATCACACCAGCAATAGAAAAAAAAATCCTGGAGATGACAAACCTGGAGGGGTTTTTGCAAATATGGAAATATGGACAGCTGGAAAAGGATGGATGTGACTGACCTGCATGCCTAATTAGGGCTGCATTCAAACTTCTTTTTGCACATTTCTATTCTTTCTCAAGCTATAGAAATACTATGCAAATATTGTTTTCTACCTACACGGTAAACAATAACACAATTGACAGTGTCATAGCAATGAGTGGTGTCTTGAATAAATGCAGTCTTTCTGCCAGGTGAAGAGGGAAAACTCAGGTATTCACACAATTTGTGCTGAATGACAAGTTTCTTCAAGCAAAATAGGAATTTGTGTTTAAAATTCAATTAAGCTGATTATATTGGGGGTTTAGTGAAGACGGGTCATTTTGACCCAAAGGACAGGGAGTGTATACAGAATATGAGGACAACAGAAGGGTTAAAACAAGATAAAACACTAGACTTGAGCGCCCTCATGGGGTCAGAGTGAAGACAAACTGACCCCACTTTATGAAAGAGAAACTTCTTTTACATCCCTGGAACATGTTTAACACACCCACCTAGAACATGGGCCCTGTGTTGTGAAATCAGACGTTTCAGAAAGCCTTCAGAAAATATTATTTGACCCAACCCATGATAAGTCTTAAGCCTTACATACTGACATGTTTTTAAGACAACAATAATGTTCCACAACCTACAATGTAACAAATTCATCTTTATTTATTTATATATATACACAGTATACAGATAGTTAGTGGAGGACATTGTGTAAGAGTCACAGATGCAACATTAACTCGAAAAGAGGCAAAACAATTGTTCAACTGCTTGAGGTCATACTCAAATGAACTAGAACTTTGTTGAGCTCTAGCCTGTGAGCACAGCTTCAGTCTTTTCTACAAAGTGCCCTGAGCATCTTCCATATAATGACATCTTTTCTCCACATCACAGAAAAATACATTTAATAAACTGTACATTAAAAACATTCTGGCATAAAGGCCACTCAAAACATCAATACAAAGTGACTTAACCCCAGCCTGCATTAAGACTGATGTCATCCTGCAAGAGAACTAGCGAGGAATTTAGTCATTAAGCAGCTTGGAATTTAAGGTCAGTCATGAGTGCAGTGTTGCTAGCCAGCATAGTGAGCAGAAGCACAAGAGATTCAGAAAACCTAACAATGACCAAACGATGACGTGACGAGAGAACATTTACAAATACCAGCAATGTGCAACATTTACAACATTTACAGTTTAGTCTAGTCTCACGTAGTTCAATCAAAGTATACACAAAGTGACTGCAGTCGTTTGTACGCACAGTCTACGAGTTTTCCAACTTGGCGATGAGCTCATTACAGATGTTTGTCAGCTCCTCCACAACTTTATTCTGTAACAACAATAAAAGTCATATTTAAAAAATAAATAAATTACTGTACATCATATAAAGGCAGAAGCATGAAGTCACAAATCTCAACAAATGTACAGGTGTTGTTTCTGTGTGGAGACAACGTGATGTCAGCCTACCAAAACAAAGCTAGGTTGTTCAGAAATGCTGTGCTATAAAAGCAGCAGATTAATTAAGATGAGTTCTCTGACCTTCTGCTGCATAGATTGTTCCAGAACATTGATCTTTAACTGCTCCTGCCTCAGGTTGGTAGTCAGCACCATCTTCTCTGAAGAGAACTTTGCACGGACCTGAGCGATCTCCTTATTGGCCCTGATGGATGTTGAGAAATTAACACGTGTTTCATAAAAAAAACAAAACTTTAAATTGATTGATTTGAATATATTTCCATACATTTCTATTTTCCCCTCAGCGTAGTGTTTCAAAGTGTGGTATCTCTCCTGCTCCTTTTTCACCCAGGCCACACAGTCCTCAGCACACTTCTTTAAAAGCGCTTCATTCTGAGGAAGGACACAAAGATTCCTGGTGAATCCTGCTGTATTCAAGGGATGCTGTATTTGCTTTTCTGCCCTACAATGCCTCACTTTCAAGAAACCATCTATGGATCTCCTCATGCTCTCATAACGTTGGAACAACTCAGACAGAGAACACTCCACTGAGTTCAGATCTTTCAGAGCAGTTTCCTTCTCCTCCTTAAGTGCTTGCAAAGCCTTCTGAGAATCCATACGTCTTTGCTGATCAATATCTGATAAGATCCAAAAGAAATCATTTAAATGCTATAATACATGAAAAAGAAATGTTTCTTTTTCGTCCCACAGACCAAAAAAAAAAAAAAAGATTTCTTTGAGTGTATTGTATTCACCGATCATCTGAGTCATTGCGTTCTCAAATTCTGCAACTACCATTCTGTAAACCAAAGAGAAAGTGTTGGAATAAAACTTAATGACATTAATAAAAAACAGGTTGTTGGTGATTGGAAAAATATTCAACCATAAAATGTTAAATCGTAAACATGTACCTTTATTCCCTCAGCTGTGTACTAATGTCACATGACTCTTACTGGTGCCATATTTTCTCACCTCATCTCACTGACTTCTTGTCTAGACTCCTCATACTTATTCTTCCACTTGCTGACCTCCAACTCTTTGGTGACAATCTGAAAGGAGGGTCGTACATGTGACATCACAAACACACACTCCAACTGATGATGTGTGCAATATTAGTGTGTACCTCATCTTTGAGAGACTGAACCTGCTTCTCAGCTTCACTGATGCAGAGGGAGACCTGGACCTGACTTCCTGTTTTCTGCGTCTCACATCCCTGAGCCTTGTTGATCATTTTGCACGTGTCAAAATACTGGTAACAGAAATAAACAGAGTCCTGCCACATTACTTTAAACACACACACTGTATACACTATTTTATGATCAAAACTACTTTCATTTGACTTTATTTGCAAATAAAAGCCGACATAGTGTGCGTGTGTATATTAAATGTGTTTCTCTCCATTTCCAGTATTTACCAGCTGCACAACTCGTTTAACACCGTTTCTAATTTACAGTAAAAATGTTGAAAAGTCGGAGCTGAAGGTGTCACTGATGATGTCATTAAGACAATGTTACAATTCAACGGTTTCCTTAATGACAATAAAAGCACGGTTTAACGTAAAACAAGCAACTTGACTCCATCTTGCCGCCAGTTTTGGAAACACATGAGCATATGACAGGTTCATGTTGTATTTTAGTTTTGCACACGGTGCATATTAGGACATGAATGGACAACAATGGTGTTTTTGTTATGTTTTAAGTGTTAACATTAGTTTGGCAGAAAATAGACAAGGTAAGTGGAAAATAGCTATAAATAGTTACCACAGAGCAGCAGTCTGACTCCTCAGGTTTAGACATCACATGACATTCTGGGCCTGCAACAACACAACACACATGTCAAAAATAATCTGTATGCTATTTTTTTTTTAAAATGCTTGTTTTCCTGATTTGTAAAATGTACAAATCTAATGATTGACGCCATAGTAGTTTGTGCTTTCTGTAACATCAGACTAATGTTATTCAAGGCGAATGGATAATGTGATTAGTTCAGAACAGTGAAGCACAGTTGACCTTCTCACAGTCAGGGACTGATTGATTGCTGCTGGCTGAAGGCTATTGTTTAAACTAACTAAGGTCATTTCTGTCCACAGGAGAAAATGAGTGGTTTAGCAAAACACAGTAGATATATATATATACATACACACACACATGTATACATATATACACATACATATATATATATATATATATAAATGTATTTTATGCTGGTCCTACCTGCATTGCTGGCCAGTTTCTCCTCATCTGTGGCAAGGCCGCCTGGTTGATCATCCTTAATTTGTAACAAAAATAGTCATTAACCAGTGATGCTAACAATAGTGCTAACTAATAACTAAACAAGCATTCAGACTAATTACTGACACTTACTTTGTTTTGTTTAAGCCCATTCTGATTGACATTACAGGAGTTTCTGTGGATAGAAAATGAGAAAATTGAGACATTTCTTTTCTCTGGAGGTGTTTTCATAAAGACAGTGATGGGAGCCAAAACGAAAAGGAAAAAGGAAGATTCACAACCAGACACCACTGCCCTGTATTGTGTGGGACAATTTAATTCATAATGATGCCCATTGCAACAGTAGGATCTGATCAGTGATGGCACTGGTTAAAAGTATATATATATATATATATATATATATATATATTCAGAAAACAGAAGGGAAGGACACAGTTTTGACATAAGGACAGATTGTGTTCCTACACATTGAAGAATGTGGTGAAATACCTCCTTACGTCACCAGTCAGTGAGAGTTTGACAGTGCGGTTTTTTTTTTTGGTTTTTTTTTTCACATTTTTGACCACATGGATCTTTCTGTTGAAGGAGCTTCACTCCTCTTTCTGTGCACACTGTAGTACATCTAAGTTTGTTTGGGGTTTTTTAAGCGCATAATACCCTGTTTTGTATGTAGATTGCGCCATCTAAAACTCAATTAGACTCACAGCCACAGGAGGGCGTGGTTTGACAAAAGTTATGTTACTCCTTCCGGGAAATCGATGTCTCAAAACAGTCATTCAAGTGCAGTAAAAGTAACCATTAACTGACATAAGGTTGACTGAGATATGATGAATCTTGTGTACATTTCTCTGTTCACTTGTCACTTACGTGATGATTCCGCCGTCGGTCTCTGGGGTCAGTTTCTCATTTGACAGCTGGGGGTTTGTAGTCCCGTTGAGCAAATCAGAATCCCCAGAAATATCACAACTAGAGACTACACTGGAGTCAGGGCTGGAGTCTGGAAAAGGAGAGAAAAACAGTTTGGTTTAGCACTGGATCAAAAAGAGACAAATCTTTAAGGCCTTGTGGTGGAGTGTGGACAGCTATCAAAGAATACACAATATTATAAATATTTATATATTTAATGATAATAATATTATTTTATAAATATATTTTTTAATTTTGTGGTCTGTATATTTCTACTAATGGAACTAATTTCTTAGTGGTATTTATATGATTAAATTAATGGTTCATTTTCAATGGCAATTACTTTATTACTTTATACTAAAGCAGACTCAGAGGCCACAGTTGAAAAGATAAGCTGTTTTTACAATCTGGTGTATGATAGACCACATGATCTCACGGTGTTGCCTATTGTCAGAACTCTGTTGCCTTAACTAACACCACCATGTGTTGAAAACAAACAGATTTTTACTATGTCTTTTGTCAAACTATCAAAGTTTTACAACTGGAAAAAATGAGTATGTTAAAAAAAAAAGAAGAAACTTTACAGAAGCAGCAAGTCAAGCTGCAAGTTGTGTGAGTGTGCATGTTTTAAGTGCAATAAAAGCTGATGCCAAATTAAGAAACAGGTAGTCTCTCATGTTGAGTTTTCCATCATTACCTAAAATAATAATAATAATAATAATAATAAAGTTTTGGTGGGATTTTAAAGACAGGAGAGGCAAGTCATATACACTATAACAAGATGACAATAATTGCAGTTGTAGACTTCTGTTTTCATTATTTCTAGTATTTAAATTTGCTATTTTTGGCCACCTGAAGTCAAACATCTGTCTACTGACTCCAAAGCTTAGCATCTGCCTCTTCCTCTACTTAAACTCCTTCATGTTCACCACATGCTGTTTGCTGGGTTTTCTCTTCTTTTTTTTTTAAGAAAAAAAAAGTTTTTTTTAAACTCATATTTTAAAAGAGTGACATTTGTCTAACTGTTTTCATCTTCAAACAATGAAAATGACACATTAGTGCAGTGGTCCACTGATGTTTGCTCACTTAGAGAATAAACCTGGGAGCCTTGGCCTTTTCCTGCTCCTGGAGGAATATTTAAATTAGCTGCCGACTTCCCCTCACACTGCCTTACATCCTGTGGACACACATCTTTCTAACAGCTAACCAATGACCACAGCAACAACTGAGTCACACTGCTACTGAAACAGGATGTTACTGAAAACACAAACACACACACAAACACACACACACACACACACACACAAAGAACCAACGACTCTCACTGTTTATTTCTCTGTTTGACTGTGCCAAATTGAATGAAGTCACCGTGCCTTCAGCGCAGGGGTGTCAAACTCATTTTCACCGGGAGCCACAGCAACAATACAGTTCCACTTGAAGGGCCAGTTGTAACTGGAAGACTGTATTGATCAGCGGACCAGTACCGGTCCATAGGTCTATTGGAACACATTGAAAAAAAATGTGCTTAATTTTTACTAATTTACTTCATTCAAACTAAAATCCTGTCATATCCATTTACTTTATTTAAAGATAATCTTTATTTAAAGATAATTGTTTGTGTCTAATCATTCAGACACAAACAAAATAGATTTTAAAAGAGTTCTCAGGTTAAGAAACTGCTGCATGGACTTTATTAAATTAACTATTTAAGCTCCCGCGGGCCACACAAAAGGGCTGGGCGGGCCGCATTTGGCCCCCAGGCCTTGAGTTTGACACATATGCTCTAGCAGATGGGTGAGAGATTCTCACATTGTTTGTCAGGTACCAGGCTTTATTACTGCTCTACAGCTCAATCAAAAAGAGGAAAAAGAGACAGAAGGGGAAGTGAGTGAGACAACACAGCAGCACTAAGAACAGAAGATGTTATGAAAGTAAGATACGCTGTTGTCTTCTGCTGTCTATCTTAGATTTTGGCATGTGGTTGTTCCCATGAACAGGCAGTAGTTTCCCTTTGAGCAGTTTCAGTCTAATTATAAAGGATCTCACTATCAGTTTACCCACAGTTCATCTTTAATTTATGAAACTAACCCACGTTTTGACCCCACCACGTGACTGTTTTAGCATGAAATGGAGACTTACTGTCTGAACACACAATTCACTGTCAAACATTAATCTCACTGTTATAACGTGGCACTGCATCCCATATGCTGGGGTCCAATTCACACACACTCAACTGAGCAAATGTAAACCTATAAACATTACTGTTTATATATGTATTACCATAACATGTAATAGCATGTGGTCCTGTGTCTGTGTGCAAGAAAGCACACAGACACAAAAGAGGGTTAAAGACATGGACACCTAACAGGCAGAACACATGGAAGAACAGCATATAGGCCCATTGTTAGAGGATCAGTTATACTGTCACCATGAATAAGTAACGCTACATTCAATTCAACATAGCCCAAGGTGTCCTACAAGCTTTGAGGCCTGCATTTTAAGCAGTGCCTCAAAAAATACTCTATACAATACAATGTGACATGTGCCAATTGTAACATGTGCCAATTGTAACATTGTGACTTCAAAAGCATGCCTCTAATCCAGGCATTATAGAAAAAAATATATAAAACAAAGTGCTTAAATAATGCTGTTTTTCCAATGCTATAAAGTGTACAGTGTATTTCTGTCTGATTATGTTGTTCCTCTTTCAAGACGACATAGCATTTCTACAAAAGAAAACCTATGGTGAGTCTGAAGGATTAGGAGCAGTGTTCAGTGATGTCAGCCCTGGTGTATCAGCTCAGGGGTCAGTTCAAGGTGAGAGGTTCCTTTTGAATAAATTATAATTAGAATGAATTATTGCTATAATTTATGTCTACAGAGCTTAGGGTCACTGATCCCAAGTCCCAGTCAGGTATTGTGTTTGTCTACTACAGCATATGCTTTGGCCAAATGAACGGTCAGTTGAATTATGATAGCAAGTCTCCTCCATTAGTGAAAAAGTTAGACTTTTATAATGCATCATTAGCTAACATAACCAATGCAGCAATGTTCTTCCAATCCCACCATCTGCCCCACTGAAATATTATCATCTAATTTTACTCTTAAGAATTGACTTATAGGCTTTCTATAGGTGAAAAGGGTCATATCACTGTTCATGTATGACACAGTGGAGAGCTCCAGGTCAGTACAGGATGTAGGATCAAGGGGACTGGTCTCACCTGTTTGGTTGGAGTTTTCCTGTTGGTTCAATAAATTGACAACAGCTGGAGACTGAGTCTCTGGAGTGTCAAAGGTCCTCTCTGAGTCAGAACTGTGAAAACATGGACAATTAACAAAACAATTTGTTCTGATCATTTGTCTTCTGTCTTTATGAAGAAAATGGCAAATAATCTTTTCATCAACCCACTGTATTAAACTGAAACTGAGATGAAAACAGCTCTTCTTTTGTCAAACCCTTTTTAATAAAGACTGGCTTTCAAAGAAGAAACAATGTGCTTTCTTAGAGCCACATAAAAATAATGGATGGAAGTTCAAAGCAAAAAAAAAAAAAAAGAAAAGAAAAGAAAGATTTTTTTTTCTTCCATTTCAAAGGAAGTCAAAGAAAGGGGAGTGAAGGCCTACAAGGCCACCTGCATCCTCTACCACTCAGTGAGGACACACTGTGTACCACAACATTCACTAAGGCTTACACACACACCCACACACACACACAGTACTCTTCTCTGTCAGGTGCCCAGACACTTGGGCTAAATTTATTTTTAAACTGTGGCAATTCATTAAGGAGAAAAATGAATGAATGAGAGAGAGAGAGAGAGAGAGAAAGAGAGAGAGAGAGAGTTCAAGCCACTTGAATGCACATCAAAACCTCCTCACACTAATGAAAGACAGCAGAGGGAAGAACAAAGCTCGCTAATAATCCAACCACACTCCATCTCTGTGATACCAGTTCACACAAACATCCATACCACCATCGAATCCTCATATACATACCCCAACCCACACCCATCCCTACCTGTCTCACACACACACCTTCCCCAAACTTTGAGCAACTGTTTCCTATCTGCCAGAATCACCCACTCTTTTTCAGTTGCACTCTCTTAAAGACAGCCATATAAAAAAATGACAACAAATCTTTTAGCCAAGGACAACAGCAACTGGTCTGGACTGCATAAGGAAAGAATCTGAGATTATAGCAGTGTATCCATCAGTTTGTGTGTCTGTTTATATCCACCACCTGTCATTATGACTCTGCAGTCATAACACAAACACTGCAGGAGTCAAACCAACTACTTGGTCATTCTGTGTCTCGTACACACACACCGATATATGTTGTCAGAAATGTCCTGGAGCTCTTACTTGTCCTCCCCATCATTCTTCCCTTCCTCTCCTGGACTTCCAGTCACTGTTATCCACGTCCATTTGGCCCACTGGACTGGAGACAACCAAGACATCACTGCCGCACGTCACCCCAGAGCCAGAAGCCGATCTTAAACAACTCTGCTATTGGTTTATTAAGTAGCGTTCAAATAAAATGTTTAGTCAGGGCCTCGGTCCATTTACGACAGCACCAAGAAGAAATGCTGTCTACAAAGAATAGGCTTTTGATCTGTCTTCTTTCTGCCTGTGTTACTTCCTGCTCAGCTTTTCAGCCTTCCCATGCTGCTCTTCTGGCCTGCAAATGCTCGTGGGAGTGAAACGTGTGTCATGCCCTTGTGGCCGTTTCTGTGTCTCTGGCTGCTCTGCTCTCCATAGCACTGACTCACACATACAGTGCAGACTAGGAGCATCAGTAGTCACTCCTCTCTCTGCTCCTCCCCTCTCTGCCCTGTGTCTGGGTGGACGATCAGCTGGAGTGTTTGTTGATTGTGAAGAAAGACATGGAGAGACAAGAGGTGAGGCTTCATGTTTTAAGACATAAAAAGAGCAAGGCCCACAGAATACCAGGTATTTGTGTCGACATAGGAAGTGAAGAAATGAAGGTAAATATTTACTCTGAAACTCCTGATGTGACAGGGCAGCCCACTGTGAGTGGGGAAACTTGGTCTCAATGTAATTTGAGTTAGTAATGATTTGTTGTTTGTTTCCAAACAGGGACTGTAGGTACAGTATGACAAAAAAAAGAAAAAGAGAAATGTGGGTTCTTTCCATTTACAATGTCTTCAATGTGTAGAGAACTTTATTAAATACTTTCATAATGGCCTTGTCATTATGAAAACAGAAAGACAGATACAATTATAAATGTATGTTAAAATCTTAGCATCAAACACTTTTCTGGAAACATCAATAGGAGAAGCCAGACTGAACATAACAATGGCCATCAGTAATCAGACTTCACAGTCACTGGGATTACAGCTCTGATCAAGCTTTTATACAAACAAACCTCACACAGTGTTCAGTGACATGTCTTCATTCAACAGATTAAAATGTTGCTATATCTGACCATGTCTGTCCTAACGAGAGCTTTAAAACTGAGCTGTCTCGTAAATAATTATATTATATATATATATATATATATATATATATATACATATATAGATATATAGATATAGATATATATATAGATATATAGATATATAGATATAGTTGTGGTGCAGATTTTAGCACAGATGTATCAAGCCAAACTGGAATCCATGACTGCTTTGAATAAAATATGTGTATTTCAGACATATATTTAATCATATATCATGCAGGCTTTAAAGTAAAACATCCCAGAGTGAAATTAATCTGATAATTAAAAGATAATACGTAGCTGTGACGATTTCCTACACAACAGCTCCATCTAGTGTTCACTATAGTATTCTACTACAAATGTCAAAATAATTATCTAATAACCCTTTATTTTACCAGGTACATTTTTGAGAATCAGTTCTCAGACGCAAATGTAGAACAAAAAAGGTAGAAACAAACAGAAAGAAGGAAATAAGGTATACCACAACAGTTTTTCAAATTAAAGCTGTAGCACTTCAGTATTAATAATTGTTTAAAATTAATCATTAACTGCACACATTGTTAGAATGTGATATATGGAAATATATTATCCATAAGATTGAAGCTGATGCACTTAAATGGCAAGGAAATTAAATCATACTTTATAATATAGTTTATACCAGGTGTGCCTAAAAGGTAGATCAGGATCTACCAGTAGATCTCAAAGGATCCTGAGCACTTACATTTACAGAAACAAGAACTAAATAAAAATGATGGATTTAATTCTATTTTAAGATGCTAATCACTAGGTCTCAAGTAAGGACCATAGAGGTATTGAGTCAGACGGTATTGTGCCATACAACTACAGCCATTTAATCAAAGTAGTAAATATATATATTTATAGTTTTTAAATGTAGGTAGATCACTTTACCCCAGTCATTTGAAAAGTAGCTCCCAAGCCGAAAAAAAGTGTGGGCACCCCTGGTTTACACTATAGTTAAATGTAAAAATAACCCAGAGTTATCCAGGTAAACTAAACTAACAATAGCGCAACAGAAATAAATAAATAGTAAGAGAAGAGAAAGATAGGAGGAGGAGAGCAGAGTAGTATTGTACACAGGGATGTGTACCACTGTGTTCACCCCAGACAAAAAGTTCATACGAAGTGTATCACAGACAAAGACACACGCGCACACATACAAAGTAGAGAGAAGACACACCTACCAAATGTTCTACTTTATGATGTCTCTATTCATTTTCTTTGTCTGTTATATTCACTGACAAAAGATTGAGTTTCCATTCAAAACAGCTCATTCTTCAGTTATAGTCCAACAATGGCAGAAAGACATTGACATTTCTACCTCTGATCTTAGTTTGAAATACAATAATAATTATTGCCATATTGGCTTAAAATGTACTTTTTTAAAGTGGTCTTTCTAACTGACAACATTTTGTCATAGAAAGGCAATGTTGCTACAATGAACATTTATAAAATGTGTTCTTTTTGTCTATCAGCAGACATCCACATTCACAACAGCTGATGACCTCCAAATGCAAGTCAAGTGAATGAGGTATAAATATTAAGGAGGAACAGTAGATCCAGTGATCTCCCTGACCCCGAGAGGAGAGATTAAGTCAAGTAAAATTAGATCTAACATCACAAGCTGGGATCCCACGACACTAGCTGGCTTTCCAGTTTTCCCACAGGGCTGAGCCCAACCCCCCATCTGCTCTTACACAAACACAGATGTATGCAGAAGACTACAGTGTGTTTGCACTTTGTGAGACTCTTTAATAACACGAAAGAGCAGGATTCTCCCTTCTATCTCCAAAACATTTGACTCACTAACCAATCATATAATCTAACTGAGCTCTGACAGACCTGACTAATGCAAATGTGCTGATCTGTGCTGAGCTTCAGAGAGAAGCAAGCATGTCTTGTTCTTCAACCAAATGCAGAATTTCTATTTTTCCTACGTTGTGTCATGAAAAAAAGCACCATATATTTGCTAAACAAAGTAAGAACGGCAGCTTGAATGATTAAAATACCACTTTACAAGTAGGGTCACAGATGCATGATCAATGCCTTTCCTCCACTCCAGGAGCATGACATGATCAAGTCATGAAGATTGTGTTAGCTTTTATTGTATTAGCTCAGCCGCTAAATTACACAACAAATACTCAAGTTACCTAGGGACCAAGGAGTATCTAGGCTGGACATAACACAACCAAACCATTGGCATATTGAAAAAAAAAGTGTTTCTTGTGTCATGGTACTTTAATTATGCTTTAATTTGGTGACATGGCTACAAACCGGTTCACATCAACATATAACTCTTGTTCTAAGACAACTAACGCGTCACTGATATTCCTTTTGTTTATTTAGCTTGATTGACTTATGGAGTTAGACACCGGTAAAGTCATTTATGAGTATAAAACCTGGCAACCCACAGACAACACAAGGTGTTTGGGGCTTACGTGATTTTCTACTTGGTAACCTCAGTGCTGATGGTATTAGTGCTATTAATTGTGTTCTACAACACATGCTAGTCCTTATCCCTTAATTCCCCATAATCCGTCACTCCTCCCACTGGGTACAGAAAGTTCATAAACACAAAACAACATGATCTTGAGTTTAAAAACTGATCAAAAGTACCTTCTCAGCCACATTAGAGTCTCTGCCATGATCTCTCTCTTATTGTAGTCCATGATAAAAGCACCAACAATGAGAAATATTATCTTACATGCTGCCTTTTTTCCGAGGAGACCTTTTGATGGAGCCGTTCCTGTTGTGACTATAGGAGCCCCCCATGGCAACAGTCAACTCCCTCTGTGTCAGGTCTGTCACAGATGCTCAGTGTCCTCCCTGCTCCTCATCGAAACATTCTCCTTCAGCAACAAAGTTTAGCGTCACACCTGGCTTCCAATATTGTTAACAAGCAACAGCTCTTCTCCTTTTCCTATCACTTTCAGTCTCTATTGATGCTGAGCAGCTTAAGTGCTCAGAAGTAACTGATCACACATGAAATACTTAGCTCACAGTCCAGCCTCTCCCTCTATTTATTTCTAAACTACATCACCTTTCTCTCTCTCTCTCTTTGAACACACACAGACATGCACACACACACACACAGAGCTAGCTTATATTTCCCTGCTAGCATCTGTTCAGTCTACTGGTGAAGAAAACAAACAAATTGAGTACATGCACAGATAAGTTGTAGAAATGAGGTGTCAAAACAGCAGCATTGTCAGTTTTGTTCATCAGAGAAAGAAAGGGTCTTTTCTCTAGTTCATCAGCTGAATACCAGAACTGGGAACAAGTAGGAGAGACAGAGAAAGATGGAGGGAGAGCTGCCAGGGCCAAACACAGACCCAACTACTGTCATCCCACAGCACCAGAAACAAGACAAACTTTTCATTTTTTGTTTGTTTGACAACAATTACTTTTGCTAATGATTCCTGTCAAACCACACGAGGTGTACAGATAAGACCCCTTTCTTTTAAGGAAAATGAACTACGTGTCATTGTGACACAGCACACACCTTAATTACAATTAAGTCTTTTTTTTAAAAAAGGCCGGAAAAAAAAAAGGCTTTATATAACTAAGGTCCGTTTTCAACTTTAAACTGGGATGTAGCCATAATATCAAATGTCATTGAATGTTACATTAAGGGGTTATACTCAAAATCCAAAAGTATCTCGATTTGATAAACTATATATTTGATAATCTGTATATCTTGAGAAAATCTGTAAATAATGTATATTTATTTTAGAAGCCCGTTGTGGTGTAAAACTGAATGTTCTTTAGCTGTTGTGAAAGCTACAAGATCATTGCTTTTCCAGAGAACATAGAAGAACACATCCAGAAATTAGTGTTTTATTATGGCACACCTAACACAAAACCTTATTCTTATTGTCTATATATGGACAGAACACAGAATACAGTATGACAAAAGCAGGAACATGTGGAAACTGAAAAACGTACAGAATCAGACATGAGTGGAGTTATTCATTACAACAATGAAATGCTGTTGCCCAAAGTTCAGTGCATTCTTAAACAAAAGACAACTGAACAACCTCACTTGATCATTCATAGATTGTGCAGATTTTATACCTGGGGGCTGAAACACAGATCATCCAAAGCTTTGGTAGTGAAGGATGCCTGGCCTTGACAATGAACAACACACAACATAGTCGACTATGTATTAAACTAACTGACGGAGAGCGTCTCACCTTCTTATTCTGGACTTAATGCCTTGGTATATATGATACATTCTATATTATATATGGATATATGATTTTTAAATATTTAAAGTATGTCTTTATCTAAAATAAACATAATCTTTAAACATCATTATTTCTTTATTATTAAATTTGCATACAGCCCGCTGGTTATTTACAAGTGAGGACCAGGAGGGTGCTCAGGAACTGCTCGGACACCAAAAGCTACATGTCATAAAAATGCTGAAGACAAACAAAACATTTTGAACAACTGAGTCAAGTTCTGTTTTGTCTTGGTATTAGATGCGAGACAACTGCAACCAGGTGTAAATGAGATTCTGGAGGAGGAATGGCACAGAGGTGGAGGAGTTGAACGTAGACCTGACCCTTGTGTAAACATTTTACAATGCTAGAAAATAGCTAACAATCCTGTACACAGAGGTAACAAATCTGATATTTTCTTTCAAAACCCTGCAATTCCTATCCATGATATCAATATCTACAACAACTGAAAGTCGTTTTTCCAAGAATTATTTCTGTTAGCTTGGCTGCACTGCACCTTCATTTAAAGTCAGCATAGAATTTATTATGAAATAATAAACTAAGCTGCCTAGAAAGATTGTTTTTACCTTAATAGAGCCTCAATCATTTTACATCTGATGGTTGTAGGTTTTACTTTGTTTAAATTGTTTATTTACCTTTGATTTTGAGGTTGTTTTAATGATGTTACACTGTGTTTATCAGGACTGAGGAACCACCCTCTTATGCAACTCCACTGTGAACTTACACATGTCGTACATCAGGCAACTTGAGGTTAAATCTTTTGTCCCAGGGCACATTAGCGCTGAGAATTGAACCCTTGAACTTTCATTTAGAAAATGCCCCCTCTTTTATCACCAGCAGGATAATTATTCAAAATTTCTGATTTTCAGATGCTGTATTTCAGGCAAGTACACATGTGAAATTATATAGGTATGTTTCTTTTTTAATAGTATGTACAAGTACAGTATAAAGTAAATTACTGTAAACATATAGAGCATGTCAACAAAAATGATTTTAGGTTGATATGTAAAACATTATGTGTCTGAAAAAGTAATCTGCTTGTCATCATTTCATCGCAGCCACAAACATGATTATTAATATTATACTGGAAGATAAAGTGCAAAGTTTTCAAGTACACGATGAACCATGACTTGACCAAAAAGGAAAGTAGCATTTCAGGAGCAAATCAATTGCGTTTGGGTGGACTGACACCATTCAGACAAAACACCCGAAGAAAAGTTAAAGTGCCAACTAGGGGCCCCTAGCCTGTTGAAATCAGAGCAGACAATTATTTTGAAATATAAGAAACCTCAACAGTGCAGACACGCAGTCTCCACTACTGGAAGAGTCAGGTGAAATCCAGAGAGAAGGTTTTCTGGCTTGGCTTGGTCAGCTGTCCTTCATTTTCTCACCGTCTTGAGATTTTTGCCACATTAGTTCAAAAAAGAAAAAAAAGAAATGCTTTTATATTTGGGGTTGTTCCAAGGGCACACCCAGGTTGTCATAAATCTCCTTCAGCAGCAAGAGAGCAGTGTCTTCAGATTCCCTAAAAAAGTCAAAGCAAAGAGGGACAGAGACAACTTCTTTAGGACAAAAAATTGCACAAAAGAATTGAAAATAATGTGAGAAAAGGGCAAAACTCCAACAGGCCATATCGCTACATAAAATGACACGTTAGACTCACCAGTAACACAGATGTGACTGAATGGCAAACAGGTACTCGTTAAAGCTCTCAATGGGTTTTTCCTGAAGTACGTAGTCGATCCTCCGTCCTCTGTTCAACATCCCCACTTTAATCTCTGGCTGTTGGTTCTGCTCTGCTGACATTGACGTCTCTGCCTCCTCACAAACTCCTGCAGAGACAGAAGTTGAAGAAGAAATGATTACAATATAAAACAATCTGATTAATAGTGTTGCTGTGAGAACTATTTGCACCTGCCACCAGGTGGTGAGACCACATGACTAAAAACAATCACTCGAGCCAAATTCACTCAATCTTGAATTTACACTTTCCGAACAAAATTATGTGAAAACATTTTTTATTTATTTATTAGCTATTTCCTTTTTTGTAAAAACAAAGTTAGTTATATAATATTTGCATTTTTTTCCCTCCTGTTCATCCACAACTGTGCATAATATATAGTTACTTCTGACTGTAAGCCTTTATGCCCCTTTGGAGAGATGACAGATTGAGCACAGGTCTTTTAAAGAAAGGACAAGACATGTAGAAGCATATACCTAACAAATACCTGCTGTCGGGAATACTATAACTGCTTAAGTTAAGTTATAGCTGCCTCAGGTGCCTCAGGTGCTGACATACTGTACCGGTGCTTCTACCAATCGGAAGCGATTGTCAGAGGAGGGAAAAGAGAGATATTCAGCAGTTTGCAGTGGGTTGAAGATGGGAATCCAGTAATGCAATTAGGTATGTGTTGAAGGAGGAGGGAATCAGTGTAAAACTGTATTACCTAATTGTACATTACATAACACATGCTCTTTGTGAGGAAATGTGGGTGAAAATATATCACTGGAACAGAAGGACAGATAACAGGAGGTAGATGTCTGTGTTTCAGATCTGTTTTTATTTGTGACTAATGAAATGATGTAAACATTTTCATTATCATCATCCAGATCATGCATTCTCTTACATTTAAAATAGTTTGTTTACAGAGTTCTTTTGGCTCACCTTAAAACCTATGCATATGAATGGCCCGGGGCCACTGCAGTATCTTAGTGCAAAAATCAGCAGCTTCAACAAAAGCAGCAACTGACACTGAGGCTTACGTTGAAGGGAAAGTAGTAAAACAAATTAGGAACGGAGGGGAGAAACCACCAGACACAGCAGATGGGTGGGTAGCATGCAGGGAGGAGTAATATGGAGGGGCAGGTGTTAAACACACTCTGCATACACACACATACAAAATATTTAACGTGATCCTCTCACCCTGTGTTTCTTCTAGATTGTTCTGTGTTGTTGTTTCTCCTTCCTCCACTGGAGGCAGGGCAGTGACAGGGAGTCTGGAAAATGACTGCCACGCTATCCGTAAAGATCCCAGGACATTGTTCTTCAAATCCATACTCATACGGGTCAGGCTGTCCTTCAGTTCTGTAAGACATGGACAAACAGATGTTACAGCCTCGTGTGATTTGTTACTTGAAAACACAAAGTGAAAAACACAGACATTCGTACCCAGGTGCATTCTTTTGCGACCTTTATGGTGAGGGATTAACATGGGCTCCAGGTCCTCCTCTGCAACAATCATGGGCTCTATTCGATAGGCCACTGGGTCATACTACACAGCAAAAAAAAAAAAAAGTATCACTTTTAACTGAATGTGTCTGTCTTACGTAGGCACAGGTGATTCATCATAAATGCTGTAAACAAACAACACAAACATCACTTTAATCTTTGAGAAGGATACAGAATAAATATGTGATCACTCACTGGATGGTAGATGTTGTAAAAACTCTTGCAGGTTGGAAAGGCGTAGTTGGGATCGATGCGTTTAAGTCCACGGACAGTGAGGAACATTCCGATGGGAGAACCGAATGCAAAAAACGTCTGAGGCTGGAATGCTAGCTGTGGGTAATCAATACATACCTAAAAAAAGGGGAAATTGATTTATATACTGATGATAAAACACATCTTTCCTCCAAGTGCAAGTGTGCAAATCCACTGAGGCAGAGAGGGAGTTGTAATAATACTCCTCTGATGCATCAGGATGTTGAAAAAGAAAAATCAATAAGATGAACATTTATAGAACCAGGAAAACGGCCAGGGAGTGTCGCAATAAGCAGGAGAACTGAATACTCACACAAGGTTAGATGAACACAGATAGAAGCTGTGTTCCAGTTCATGGCCTGCAACTTATTATGAACACTTCCTATGTATTTTGGGAGAGCAAGACCATATATAAATGTGTGAAAATTAGCATTCAGCATTTAGCTTTCAGCATAAACACAAATTGATATATTGCAATTAAAGATCTAAAAAACTGTACATTGTAACCTGAATTAGAGGGGAATGCTAACAACTGAAAACATTCATGGATGCAAAAGAATTTGCACTGCAAAGAAACCCAAATGCAGCTGCAGACCCTGATCTGCAACACACCTTGCAGCATGTTAAACTTAACATGACAGAAAAAAATTACAAGTCGAAGAGAGAGAGCTTTTATTTCTAATGATCAGAGTGGACTGTATATGAAGAGTAACTAAATACACAGTGATTACTCAGGAGCTAAGAACAAGGCCAGAGTGCACAGGGACATTACATGAGACACACCTGCCCCTTAGCTATGCCTCCATTGGTCTGTCCAGGCAAGCACGGGAGGGAAAGAAGCAGGAATTTGATGCATCGAAGCCTAATACTAATATCAAGCGCAAATAATGATTTTAAATCTGTTGGATCATGCAAGTTACCTGTCCGATGCCCACGTCAAAGTATTCATAGTCTACAGCACCGGTGACTGACTGAGCCCTGTGGAAGTGCTGCTGCTGAGATAATGGTTTAGGAGACTGACTTTCATCATGATCACTGGTCTCTTGAAGTGGAAACACTGGTGCCTGACCCTTGACCTTTTTGAAGAGAATACAAAAATACTATCAAATTAAATATGAACTAAAGCTCTGCTCTCTTGTTTAGTTTGAGATGAGATTTTCCACTGCTGCTAAATACTAACTAGAGAACACTAACGTTCAACATGACCTGTTTCTTACAGCGTCCTTTCACTTCCCGATCTCACAGGGTTAACAATTGTTTTAAAAAGAATCTTAACTGGAAGCCAGAAACCAACCCTTTCCTTCCTATGGTCATAACACACATAGCCAGAGAATGTTCATCAAATTTGTTGATCCTAGTCACGCACACAATCAAACACAATATCCTATATTATGTCTTTACTGCACAACTTGCCGAAAATCCACCAGGATTTCAAGAACCCATCAAACTATTTTTATGATAATTTTATTTTTTATTTTTATTTTTATGATATTTTTATGAAACTGTCACTTTCTATAAGATTTCTTCAGATTTCTGTGTAATAAAACAAGTATTCTGGACAAAACCTGAGGGATTACAAGTAAATAATATTAATTATCCCATAAGGATTGGTTGAACAACATTTTAATTTAGTTGTAAAACCTTCAAAAGTACCACACGAAAAAAATAACTTTTTTAGTGCCTGACCTGACACATTCGTCTGACATAGGTCAGAATCTTCTTCCGAGGTCCAAGGGGAATTCCTAAATCTTTCAGATCATGGTCACTGCATAGAGCCTAACAGAGGAGAAATGTGTGTGATTTAACAACAGACACTTAAATCCTTATGCCATATGGCATGGTGTGTAGGTGTAATACCAGTGATTCCAGATCAAGGGTTTCAGCCTGCAGCATGTCCACGTATTGTTGGAGGCCCAGTCTGCACAGAGCTTTCTCCAGTGTGTCACAATTCACTTCATTTTGTTCACCAGGGCGCTGCTAAAAGCATACAAGAAAATCACTTTTTAAAAACCTGTTTTTAGAGACCTGTTTTTTGGTAGTTACTGTAAATGTCACCATACCCCTTCTCTTATCTCTGTTCCAGTTTTCTGGTTAGTCAAAAGGTCAAACAGGATCAAAGAACCTGGAGGAGAAAAAAGAAGGGAAGAAGCTGAAATTCTGGTTTTACACATTTAACAAGTTTAGGAATGAAAATATGCTTGTGTTTATCTAACCAAGACTGTGGCCCACAACTGAAACTGCCCCACTAAAATCTGGGTGTCTCTGGTTAAAGAGGGCGTGGAGCTTGTTGATCTCTGAGGCTACTGTGTCTACTATGGTCTGACAGTAGGTGGGGCTGTTATAGAAAAACAGATCCAACAGAGTGTCGTTGGTGAAATGTCTCAGCCTGCTGATACTGGGGAGGGTGATCCTCTGGATGTCCCTGGATAATGGGGGTGAGAAAGAAAATCCTGTTTTGTTTAAAAGAGAAAACATTAGTTGTAGTTGTTGTTCAAACTCTTTGTCTTTTACTACTTACTCATCCACACCAGTAGCATCCCCATGTAGAGCGCTGTGCCAGTTCACAGGGAGGAACTCTACTCTGCCTACTTGGCCATCCTGCTGAGCATGTTTGTAATGAGAAGCCAGGAGGGACAGAGAAGCACTCCTGAAGTCGTTTACTGTAAAGACAAGACGGCAATGAGTCATGTAGATTTCTAAAACAAAGAACAAAGATATAATCTGGAAACAAAGGTTAAAAAAGTGACTAAAAAAAGGCTACTTTTTGCCACAACATTTCAGATACAAACAGCTTTAGACAAGTTAGTCTCAGTCACAATGGGACCATGTGTTCAAGTCCTTCTTTGGATTCTCGTGTTAAAACACACACACACACAC
>NC_024328.1:17675124-17689246 GCF_000523025.1 Cynoglossus semilaevis
CACACACACACACACACGCACACACACACACACACACACACAAACACACACACACACAAACACACACCTACCACACTGTATGATGGATCTGAAACGCAGGTCACACGCAGGACCAATGCCGTGCACCATGAAGACCAGGTGGTCCACTTTTTCTGGTTCACCTGTGAACACAGATATGCACTGAGCAAATACAGTTGACTGTATACTACTGTAATAGTTCACTGTATGAGAAAGAATGAGAGAAAGAACACATACCATCTGGTATTTCTACAAAAATGTTATCAATGCCTCTCTTGACTGTCCGAGGTCGAGTCTGCTCCGAGGGTGAGGTCATCCACTCATCCTGCAATCCAACTGGCTGATACTGCATAATCAGCTGCGCAGGAAGATGTAGGGGCAGAAAAGCATGTTAATTTTTTTTTAAATATTTTTTTATTTTTAATGTAGTAAACTGTGATGCTGTGTTGCTGTGTCTATAATTATAATATAAAATGTCAAATAAATAAAATCATGCCTTACTTTGGGATTGTGTAAAATAACAGTCTCTCCAGTAGGAAAGTCCAGTTTTCTCTTCCATTCGTCCAAAGTCACTGCTATCATGTAAGCCTCCTTTAAAAGGGGAGAAGGAAGGATGTGAGAAGACCAGGCTGACTTAGAAGTGTTAGTGAGTACTGGCAGAAATGGAGGAGGAATCCGGTCATTTTCCAACACAAAGCACTGTTGGCGTGGCCACAGAATTTTTTCAAGAGGAAAACAGCAAATTTGATCTAATCTATACTCTAGGTTTAAAAAAAGAATCACTTTTGTCCTTAAAACATGTTTAAAATATCATTATGAGTGCAATGCAAAATGGAATTATGCCATTAGACAGCAGTTTGAGGAACTGGCTCAGTTTCTTCAAAATAAAATAAAAGTTAAAAATGGCTAAACTTCAAAATACAAGATCCCACTTCAATACCTCTAAACGATTGCTGAAGTCTTCAGGGTAAGGCATGAACTTTGTGTCCTTATCTCCTTTATAGAACCAGGTACAACGGCGAACTTCAGTGGGAGCCTGCTGCCAATACACAGCGTATCGCTTCCTTTCTTTGACATGGACATCATACCGCTCTCCATCTACAGCAACCACCCTTTTCTCCACCCCTGCTGTAAGGTAAACATGCACAATACATATGGATCTTTATCACTTTAAATTGTTTGTATCTGCAGCCAACAGGTGCGGACTAGGACTGAGTAAATGATGAGGTTGCTCTTGCTCAGAGTTGCTCAGAGTCTTGCTCAGAGTCACTGCAGTTGGTTTAATCTGACCAGAGACAAGACAAACTACCAACAAAAGACTTGAGTGTAAAACAATGAACAAAACTTGTAGTTTAGGTCAGCTGCAAAAAAACTGCAAGCTGCAAACCGAAATCCATAAAAATGAGTGGTTGATATGTATACACAAAATAAAAAGATTTAACCTAGAGCGTGTTGCTCATATTTGTCAAATAATATGTGTCCTACACATTTGGTGATGGATCCACATCTGAATTTAATGGTTTTTAATTACCCTGCAAAATAGGAGAATGGACACAATGAGGAATAAAATGCAGTACTGCTAAATATGTTTGTTCTACGAGTTCTTCTTGGTTCTGGACAATGAGTTAAATCAAAGTATAAATCAATAACAATAAAAAACTTGTGAAGAAGTAACTTGTCATCTCTGACTTAAACTTATCTGAATGTCTGTGTGGTTCTGCTACAGCAGTTTCTTTTAGTCGTGCCTGTTGTTGCTCACAGACTGAAGCAAATGTTACATAAACTTACACAGGAATGTGCTCACCATTCTGTCTCACTTTGATGGGACCTGGGTTGTACAAGTAGAACGAGGGGTTTCATTTTTATGGTGTTTGGTTAATAATAAATAATAAATAAAAAATACCTGATGTTTATGAGTAATTCTGATTTATTCTTTTCACATTAAGTAAATTTTGCATTTGGACTTAACACCCAAAAAAGGACTGAAATTTTATGACCGGTGCTGAGTCATTGCATCATTTACTGCTTATTTTGGTAATGATAGCTCTGGGCAAGCGATAATCTGGCCTTTGAACAAAAGGTGGTTTAAAAAAAGCCAGATCGGTGTTAAAGGACTAAGTACATTTCTATCCTTTTTGTCTTCATAGGTTTCTGGTTATCCTGTTTTCTTCATGTGTATGCCCAGAGCAGGTCCTGGGACCAAATATTAGTATTTCTCATTACTATTGATATTTTCATTTACTCTTACTATCAGACATCTACATATTTGTCTAAATCCATACATTCATTTCTTTTTCTCTTCTGGTGGGGTTATTTAAAATCAAGGCAAAAGTATTTTGTCTTTGTTTTTTCAGCAACACAAACTAAATGTATTTTATTCAACAGACTTCATACATTGCACTGCTTTCCTAATTTCTACTAAACCTCCCACAAAATTAACAAAACACCCTTACCTGTGTTGCAGGTTCTCTCGAGTTTGTCAGAGTCTTCTCGGCTAAAAGGAAACCAGGAGGTGTTGTCATCTGCCCGTCGACAGTAGAACCAGTGGGGCTGCACTTCTTGGTACGGAGCTGGAACTGACTCCATGTCAAGTATCTCAAAGGAGGACGCGGAAGACGGAGAGGCCCCGTCAACCACAGGTGGCGGCTTAAGAAAAATGATTCCAGCGTAAAGTCAATAGGTTAAATCAATATTTCTTCATTGCATCAACAGAATCCCCAGAATTAAACCCTGAAGCTGCCTTCTTTAGAACGCCGCACTGCAGCTTCCAGAACTAGCAAGTCTGAGAAAAATCTGCCAGCCTAAAATCAACAATGAACAATCAGACCGAAAAAGGGTCAATTCTCCTCTTGTTTAGGAGCACAAAGTCCATATTATTCTTTTCTTCTCTACCAGCTGCCACAGATCTTTCCTAATTATAATGTAAACTTATATGTCCACCAGGTCAGATGCCAAAACAGTTTTAGAGGTAAAATATTTACTTGAATACTTCTAAAAGTGACATATGAGGCACAACAAACAAACTAGCAATTATATTTACAGTCTAGGGCGCAACAACATGAAAAGCATTGAGAAAACTTGCCCAAAATAAAAGCTAGTGGGTTTCTTTAGGTTAATTCCTGTGTTTGTGTGCACAGCTCAATGACTATGATTCACAGCAGTGACAGACTGTACATTTACTATGTTATGAAAACTTTTCCATTCTTTAACCATTTTATGAACTTTAATCTTGGTTTAAGATCAAAGCAACTTGTCATACAAAGACATCATCTCATCACTACCATAATATGTACATCCAGCATTTTAGTATCATTCTTTTACATATATGGTTCTCAGTTAGTGGACAAAATGATCAACTCATGACATCAGCTGATCATGACAAAGCCAACATACAGAAACAACTGACAATTTAAACATACATTCAAAACTATTATTAAATAATCTGTCATAAGAAGGATGACAATTATGACCATGTCTCTCATTCATTAGACTAAGTATTTGTAGCAGTTTCAGTAACAACTAAACGTACAATGCCATGTGCTCCTTAAGAACAAAATTACTTACAGAGAACAAAGCTCAAACATCAACAACATAAATTACATCATGTCAATGGTTTCTTTCAGTTTATCACCAAAGCCCACTCTATGCGTTAAGGCTGTCCTACATGCTTAGCTCTGGTGATGTTAAAATTATTATTTCTTATATTACTTGTTCATATTTTAAAGAGATGGGGCCTGTAGGTTTGCGTAATTACGCCTTTTTGACTTTGTTGACGAAGCTCATCTGTGCTCCCTTTATGGAATAATTGTAAAAAGTAAAATAATCATTTTATTACAGCCAGAGCTGTACAAAATCTGTCCTCTGATTGGATACAACACAAACATTTTGTTTAGACAGAATGTCTTACCCACACACAAAAGAAATTAACATTAGACTTTACCTGGTTCTCAGGTAGTTTCTCTGCAGACACAGTCTCAGTAGGGTTGTCCACGATGTTGTTGATGTCGGGGGAAGCCTGAGACAGACTCCCCTCCTTACTGGGAGTGGATGACATTAGCCCAGATCCAATCCCTCAGCTCTGACCTGGACGAAAGCAAACAGCTGATCTGCAAGGTCATCACATTACAATCACAACCGTGGTGATAAATGTTAATGAGCAGTAAACACTACACAATAAAAGGATGTCAGCACTTCGTAATCCCAGGAGCGCCTGATGAAAATGAACCAGCCATAGACCGCTACAATTTCACACTCTTGTGCAACACAGTGTCTTAGGGTACGTTTAAAAGGGAATTAGAAAGTAGAGAGTTATGACTTCAAGACATGTCATATATGGCATGTCGTGACATTGGCAAATTAACTTACAATTTCAACAAGTAAAACTGTCTTCTTGGTTCACAAATGATTTAGATGTGTAGCTGTGATCCTTTGGCAATCTCGTATCTCTTTTAACCATTTTCCCCTGAATTGCACACTCCAACTGTCTGACTGATTCAACATTCAGTAAAACTCAGTCTCAAAAAAGTCACTACACAGACATATAATGTAAGTTTCAGCTGAAAAAAACAATGACATTCTTGACAACGTGTTTACAGTGTTTATTTGTTAGGACACGGTAAACACGAAAGAGGCTAAAGGCGGTTGAATGAGTTAGGGCTGACAGATAAAGGCTGTCAGAAGCGGTTCTTTATTCTTCTATTGACTCGTCTTTCTAACAGCCGCTCTTTAACTTACACTCACCTGTATCGTCACATCCGTGGCGAAGTTTCTAACGAGCATTTGTCTTCGTTGTTGTTTTGTTTTTTTAGCTTTCACTGTAGCTAGCTTTGCGTTAGCCACACGGACAGCTTCCTATCAAATGTCACAGTAGAGTGTCGTAGGGAAAACGATTATTGCATAACTTACGTAAGCAAATAAAAAGATACACTCACAACAAATAGAAGAGGCTACCATTTAACACACTGGTTTTCATTTGTCATACCCGATATGCAGGCTTCTCGCGAAATGGAGGTAAGGACGGTGTCCGTTAGCATCCAGATATAAGATTGACTAGATAAATGTTTAGTAAATATCTTATATTTTCTATTCATTGCGACACAGAGTGAATAGCGGTTGCATTGCAAAAAACATCCCTGGATAAATGCAATTGAAATAAACTTTATATAAATACGGATTATAAAAGGCGTATAAAACGAGGAGCATGGAACGCAACACGACACTCCACAACATCACCAGTCCAACGCCCCCTGTTACGTCATTATTTTGTTCTATAAGCTGCTGCCAAAAAAAGACACTAAATATCCATTTGACTAAAGTAAAGTTATCAGCACAGGATAGTAACACGATAAATAAACTAACTAAAAATGCAAAATAATAATTTAAATAATCTCACGTTATTGGCTTCACATTAAATCACTGAACTACAGTATGTGTATGTTATAATTCAATGATAACAAGAATCATAACAATGTTGTGAAGACGCACCCTAAAGAAAGATATTGTGTGGTCAGATGAGACCAATGTGTTTACTGTGTCATTTGTGTGTGTTAATGCTATATACTTAAAAATAAATAATAATAAAGAAATAATAATAAAGAAAAGTTTATACACAGAGGGGAAACTTATAGCAGGCGACCTTATCCTTATTGTTGAGTATTTAACTTACAAACATCAGTATTTGGTAATAACTTTGTGGCCTCCACCTACTCGGCCTAACCCATAAACGTCAGTGCTTAGTTTAGACAGCAGTATTCCCAGGTATGTGAGAAATGTGAACCTACTGGATGTAGGCCTCACAACAATCAGAGGACAATCCCATCACAAGGCACATACACGCCCTTTTCACCTACATTTGACTTCTACCCTGATTGATTGACATGCAGTTGAAAATTGGTGAGCATGCCCTTTGCATCTATGCGCATCTGTGTAAATAAAGATGTTAACGATGCAACATGATTACAAGAATTTGACATGTGCTTCTTGATGAGTATGTAGATGTGTATTTTTCATTCCATTAAATCTCTATTTTGTATTTATTATTAGATCTTAGCAATAAAAAACAAAAAGATCCAATAAAACATTCAGTGTTTAAGGCTATTTATTAGTTTAATAGCTGCCAACACCTTCATGAATGTCCTCTTCATTACTGAATATTGTCGTGATCTTTAATAAAAACAAACATTTAATTATGTGACATTTAAGTTAGAGACTCATTGTTTAAGTCCAGGTCTAAGTCCAAGTCACCCAAATGCTTTTGATTGAGTTAATTTCCCACAGAAGGAAAATAGAGTACTCAATTTCTTGTCAAGTCACCTGGTCTTCAAGTTATATTTCCATAATCCTGAGCAGAGATGTGCTGTTTGAATTGGTGAGGGCTTGGATGGGCAAAATTTTAGTTCATTATTTTAATGTTTTTTTTTTCTGTTTATCTATAAAACATTTTAAGTTCATTAAGTCCATTCAGTTAGTCAAGACTATTGCTGTTTAACATAATAATTTACATTTTTACACCCAAATCTAGGAAAACTATCAGCATTGGGCGTGAACAAAAGTATTTTGTAAATAGTTCATCAACACTTTGGTGGGACATGTCCCAAGTGTTTATTCTAAAATCTACACCCATGAAGGAGACATCAGGGTTCGTTGACCTTATAGTACAGCAACACTTTGTGTTTATAAAAGAAGAAAACACCTTTTATATGTCCTTATTGGTATTGTAAGGTATGAGTACACTTTCTTATCCAAGATTATTTTGTAATCAGTTTGGATATTTCTTTACCAGAGATCAGGACAGATAGATTCCTATGATCTCTACTATGAGTTTAATTTTAACATTTCTTTTTAAATAATTCAGTTTGTTTATTCTGTAAATTAAATAATTCAAGTGATGATCTGAATTATCTGCAGTTTTTTTTTTCTTTTGTATAAAAGCACTTGAAAACAATTATATTTTCTTAACAAACCAGTTTTAGACAAGGGGCAATTGTCTAACTTTGCTCAGACCACAACCAAAACAGAGTCTGCCTGCTTAATTTTTAACTTTCTTTCATGGCTTTATAGAGTGGGGTAGGGTGGGAGACAAGGGGGAGGAGGAGCAAAACATGTCATGGGAAGGAAGAATAAGTAGAGCTACAAGTTACGCTTGAGACACACCCAGTCCAACAAAGTGGGAGAGACATGCAGAGAGTAATGAGACTGTGTGGAGCAATAAGAGGGTGTGGTTTTTTACGCAGGGAGAGCAGATAAGCTGAGTTTGCCTTGTGAAGAGGGGCAGGAGTTCTAATCCTGAACAGGCATAGCCACTTCACTTTCACTCTGCTGGGATCACAAACAATCCAGCTGCTGGTTCCTGCTCACCCTGTCTTACGCTTCTCTTGTGTAAACGTTGAAGTGAAAATTACTAAGAAGGGAAGAAAAACCTATAGAAGACAGAAGTGGAAAAGTTAACAAGTACAACTCGCAGCCATGAAGGACAAAATGAGGAGAGGCGGGGGAAGGAATCCGGCCAAAAGTGGTAAGAAATCTTCTTTTCTTCTTTACTCCCTCTCTGCCTCTCTTCCTTCCTTTACATCTGGTGCCTCCCTCACTGGAGAATGTGGGGAGGGTGGGATATTTAGCACAGTACTGCTGCTCTGAGCTTGGCTTCTGCTGCTCTGTCACACCACATTTTCTCTCCACATTTTCTGCTCAGCACTTTATACTTTTACTTTTTCAGTTCATTTCCTCGCAGTCAGTGCTACAATCAAAATGCTATTATAAACGTCAAAAACATAACTTGATGAAAAAAAAAATCTATGTTTAACCAGGCCACGCTGCCTGTTACAGCTGCTTCAGATTGTCTCACAGTACACATCTCCAAATTGTTAATTCTTTAAACAGTCTTTTATCATTTACCTCCCTTTATTGAGGCTCATTTGATTTGATTACTGTGGTGAAATGTTTAACAGCCAACCTGATGTAAATCACTAGATACAGTGGGGTGATTCACTCTTTACACCAGTTCTAAGAAACTAATCTGAATGCACCAGGCTCCCTGATGATAAAACGACAACTGTATTCCGCTTTGAAAAGGAATTCTGTCTGATTCTTCTGCGCATGCCAACTTCAGAAATCAGTTCCAAAAATGATTGGCAGGAGTAAAAAAGTACTCTGAAGTAGTAGGGCAGTAGCCTGTGTGGAGAAAAGGATGTACTCCAAGCTTGGAGGAGGGGCCCTAGTTCAGCCAATCAGAAACAAAGAAGGTGCTTTCTGGGTGTTTTCCAGTGGTAAAGTGGTCCCAGATTGACAGCAAGAGCAGGGGATTTACTGGAGGGTGAACTATAACCCCAAAAAGACCAGTGCAAAATGAATTTTCCTATGTTCATGTGGTGCATGAATGTATGCATCCTTCCACTCATGCCGGGAGCTGCTGATACACCCACCTGCCGAGCCATATGTTTGTTAGTTTGTGAGTTGTACAATTCTGCTGTCTAAACATACCAGGTACTGGGTGTGGTTGTCCCTTCACCCTAAGATGACATAGGGGCCAATGGGCAAATTCAACAGGTTCAGTCACACTGCAGGTTGAGGAACACGTTGGGTCCTGCTCTCCTGCTGTTCCTGCAAAGTCTGTTCAAAGAGGGACACACCCCACTTTCTGTTTCTTCTACATGAACTCCCTGTTAGCCTCAGGCTCTTTCTCTCACACAAGGACATACAATTTCTAATTGGATGAGTGACAGATCTTAGTCTGATAAGTCTTGATCATTAGTTCACAGTTTGTATACGTTTTTTATAAGAGCTTTAGCTTTTTGCTCTGTAACAAAGAGCTTCTCCTGCAGGAAAGACGAGAAAAGCAGCTGACTTGTCTATTTTTGGGAACGTGAGATTATGCCTACTTACTTTTATCCCTCTAATTTCC
Organism: Cynoglossus semilaevis; assembly: GCF_000523025.1. NCBI lineage: Eukaryota > Metazoa > Chordata > Actinopteri > Pleuronectiformes > Cynoglossidae > Cynoglossus > Cynoglossus semilaevis. The sequence continues at coordinate 17,684,042 of NC_024328.1, forward strand.
TCTTCGAATAGATATAATGAGCAGGGCTGGGGAAAAGAATGTTGTTGGAATAAAGCAAGAAGACGACACATCATTTGCAGTGAAGATTCAAGGAGCAGGAGTTGAGCCTTTTGAGCTGCAGGTAAAAGAACAAAAATTCAGAAAGCAAAGTATTACTTTTTAATGTTTCTTGTGTTTCAGTGACTTCCATTGTTATGTAGCTTCCTAAATTTTCTTGCAACAGTTTACAGATGTGCTATTTTCTTTCTTTCTTTTTTTGTGTGGTGTAGGTACATGGATTTTGGCTTGTACAAGACACTCTTATGAACCTGCTTTCGAAGAATGAGGTGTTCCCCCGTTCAAGCTTGTCTCTGTCGTTCGCGGGAAGTATTCTGGATCCCCTCGCAGAACTGCAAAACTTCAAGGGCTTAAAACAGGGTGCAGTCATTCGACTTGTGGAAGGTAGAGAAACGGAAACCTTATTATACTATATTAAGATTTAAGCCAAGGTATATTGTGAAATTATGTGCACAAATTCAGTTTGTTTAAAAGATTGGGATCTCTATATATCTGGATCTCTGATAGTTTAATCTATGTTATCATCTTATTCCTTCTTCCCAAACAAGTCTTTGAGGGCATAGTAAAAAAGTGACTCACCTCTGTTGAGTCATCCAAACACTTGTGTACGGGCAGAGATTTATGATTGTAGATGTTAAAAGTGTACACAGGTAATGACTCAGTTCCTCACCTTATCCCTTTATGAGATAAATTTGTCAGTACTTAAAGAGCATACCACCACAGGCTTGTGGTAATTTCCTCACACTTCATGTTAACACATCACAATAACATTTCTTTAAAATCTAATTTCATTCTTTTTTGCATTTTTGTCTCAGAGCCATACACTTCCTGTTCTGCCAAAGTCCACCTGGCTCGTATCCTGGAGCTGCTGCTAGCATCTGGACCTCAGGATGCCCTCAGAGAAGGACGGTCACCCAGCCTTTTGGAAACACTCACACATGTGCCGACACCAGGTAAACACACACCAAAACACAAACACAAATTAGTCGATGCGTCGCAAGACAGCATCAAAAGCAGAACGGTATTGAGGAGGCAGGCTAGAGCTAGTCTGAAGTGTTTCACATGATTTATTTATCTTTCAACTGTTGGCTGCTCCATTTGTCAACAGACAGTCAAAGAAAACAAGCATGTTTACCTTTAATCAGGTGACGGGAGAAGATGGAGGAGAAGTGAGATGACATAAAATACATCCTCCATACAAGTTGATGTACTGATGAATGCATGATGGTTTTAGAATAGAATGATAAAGATGTGTGAACATTAAAATAATTGTTCACTGAAAACGTCCACTGAAACCATTAACTTGTCTCTCTTTTACTTATTGTCACTGGTGCAGACTTGACAAATGGAAAAAGCCTTAAACGTTCTCTGAGCAACACAAAAACAGAGTCCAACTACCAGGATGGAGGACCTCCAGAGTACCTTCTCCCTGGTTCCACTGAAAGACCACTCATGGCCCTGCTGCCAGCCAGCTCCCAGCCAGAGGTACAGGCTGTAAATATTTATTCAAATATATTTTACCGTTGTGCTATAAAAAAAGACACTGAGAAAGTTGTCTATTCCCCAATACTACTTCTTAATGAAACGTCCTCTCTGATGTCAACAGGTCCCAAGTTACTTAAAAGACCTGTGTCTCAGCTGCTGGAATCCTCCTCCAGGACACAGGAAGCTGCAGGGAGACTTCCTGTACATCTCTGTGGTTACCACAGAGGGACGGAGGTGTGAGATCACATCTTGTCCCAAAGGTTTCTTCCTCAACAGGTAGGAGAGTCAGAGCATAGGGTTTGATTAAACTACACACAGTTACTAACTTAACAAACTGTTTGAATATTTTCTCATATGCTCCTGTTTTCCCAGATCTACAGAAGATGTCTTTGATCCCCGTCCTGTCCAGTCTTCTACAGCGTTTCATTGTCTTACTGATCTACTGTGTCTCATCAGTCCTGCTTTCAAAAAAACCCTCTCTGCACTTAAAAACAGGTAATGGTTATTACCCCAGAGTGCATCGAAGAAGAATAACATTTACCACATCATACCAGAATAGCCACAATGAATATTTAGTTAGTTTTAGTATACAGGAGTTTAAAAGTTTTTTATTCTCTTAGACACATAACGCATAAAATCTGAAACCATTACAAAGACATTCTCATCTCATATTTTTGTTTATGGACAAACTATTTTATGACTTACAATAATAAGTCTGTTAGTTTATCCAGCCCCTCTGCCTGTGGGTTTCTTCTTTTTCTTAGTAACCAACCACTCTAAATAAATAAGCACACCACCATACATTTCCAGTGGCACATCAAAAATAATGACAGAGATTTTGTTGTACAGTTCTACTATTCATTTATTTTTTTTTAGTAACTAGAAATTCTTGTTTTATGTACTTAAATTTGAATCATGTTAACTGGTTATCAAAGTAAATGCTACTAATGTTCTTATTTTACTTTCTCTTCCAGGTCTCAGTTGCCAACAGTGGAGGTGATGCCAACTCCGTACCACACGATGACTTGGCTTGGACCATCATGTGCCACACACAAAAACACCTTTAGCAGACTGGGAGTTGATGAGCAGACAGCACGACAGGTTCAAAAGAAACTCTGCTACTGTCTAATGTTGATAGGGGAATTTAATCAAATGAAATATGCCATCATGGATTTGTTTTGTTTTTTTATGTTTAGACTCCAGACTGGAATGAGGAGTTACAAGCAGCCAGAGATCTTCCTCAGGGCAATCTGGAGGAGAGGCTGCTCAGAGACAGAGCTCTGCTCGAGGTAACAATAAAAGCTGTCATCGTGATCTGAGCAACAACAGCAGGACATTTGTCATCTTAGTTCCTGTTCTTTGTCACTCAGTTTTCCCTCTCCATACTGTTTTGTTTTGTTTTTTTGCTTAGGTAAACAGTGGGTTTGTGAGGACTGTCATGCAAGCAGCAGAGGCCGTTATTGACGGTTTTGTGGAGCCAGTAAATGGAAACCCAGATGAACCGGCCTTCCTTTGGGGAGGTCTGTTCATGAGCCAGGGGGCAGCAAATGCAACGTTTGGAGGAGAAAGAGGCAGGAGGTAAAAAAAAAAAAAAAAAAAATGTGCAGAAACATGAACATCAAGAGAGACATGGCAGAACCGTCAGGATAGGCTAAGCTAATGCTGGTGAGTCTGCACCTCCATCAAAATTGTGACAAAACCCTAACCACACACTTTTTGAAAGAGACACCACACATTTAAAATATATATATATATATATACACACACAATTGACCTTACCTTATTCTAAAATCTACATCAGGGTTGGACAATCTGCCATTCCAATAGCAGCACACCTGACTTGGCTCTATTAATCAACTGATCTGAGTCTTGAGACAGCTGATTGGTCAATTAGTGTGTTCTGTACACTTACATCTGTCCATGGTTGGCACTGTAGTGTTTAGATTAAAGAGAAGAAAGATTCTTATGTAGGAAATGGTTTTATAATCTGCTGTGTCCTAAAGATTTTTATTTCACTTTAAGAATGTCATATTTCGTTCATATTTAAATTCTTCTACTTTCAGGGCAGCGCAGAGACTGGAACTTAAAACAGTACAAGTTTACAGTGACTCAGAGGGCCTGCAGGGGCTCCACACACTCCCTACAGCCATTGTGGACTACAGAGGGGTGCGCTTGTCTGCACAGGGTCTGGCCCCAGGCTTGGAAGGCTCAGAGCCGGACAAGGAATCTTCCCCTGCTGCGAGGTAGCGCTTTGGACTGGCATAACAACTTTATTAGACTGTTTTTTTTTCTTGAGGTGATTTGTGCTGACCCCGTCCTTGATTTTATTTGTCCTAACAGAGGTCTGTTGTACGGCATAAATGCAGGACCCCAGGAATCCCCCTGTCGCAGACAATTGCTGGGGCTCCTGGCTCAAGCTGCCAAGTCTCTTTGTATACAGAAAAATGTTGTTGTGGCACCCAACGGTCACTCTGTGCCACTGTTCACCTCAGTGGATGCACAAGGACTGGTGGGAGCCGACAGAAGGTTGTACATCCTGGATGTGTTCAGGAGTTTCCCAGCAGATGCAAATTTCTGTCCAGAGGCAGAGACAGAAGGTCAGACAGTCAATAATGAAAAAGAGCAGAAGAACGAAACCTGTGAAGAGGATGAAGAGAAGGACGGTGGTGTAAAAGAAGGGTGGCCAAAGGGTTATCACACAGATGTGGGGCTACCCAGGAGCTTCCCCCACAGTCTCTGTAGACTGAGGCCAGAGCTGGTGCATGCTTTCATACAGTACAAGTGAGTAAAATATTTCAAATGTACTTCTGTTCCCATGAGACAATTTTTAAACACAATGTTTCTTTTGGTTTTTCTCCCACTTGTTTTTTATAGACACCATCAGTTCACACAGATTGTAAAGGACAAATTAGAAGACAATGGAGGTTTGGAAGAATGTGCAACAGCTTGTAAGAAGTACTCGAGTATCTCCATCCAAGTCATGACCTAAATACATAAACAAATCTAGTACTTTGACAAAATACTAATTATAATAACACTTTTTTTTTAATCTGTGCAGCTGACTCCAGATCTACAGAGGCACTACGAGTTGCATGTAAAGAAGTGGGCTCAGTCAGTGACATCATCTTTGAGATGCGCTTCAATCCAAACGTCTTTTGTCCAGGTATCCACCCAAGGCATTAGCAGCATAAATACTCATGAGAAGTGTCGTTGAAAAAGTAAAACCCGAAACCAAATTACAAACCTAATTAACCTTCTTTTCTTGTTGTCAAAATATCAATACAGTCAATAGAACGAGCCTGACCCACTTTTTTAGGGTCCACAGCGGTAATTTACGCAATGCACTCTCTTCCTAGAACAAGCCTTTTTTCAAACAACTCTGCTAATGTCTTATATAATAAACTGGCATGTGTCTACAAAATTCATGTTTCCTTAACAAAACAGAACAGGGGAAGTGTACAAAGAACATTTTCTTTGAGATTAAAGCTTATTTTAGTCATTCAGGAGCAGCGAGAACAAGAGCAGGATCATATGTAAAAACTAAAACAAGATGAAGGATTTAAAGGTACTGTAGACAGGAAGGCTGAATCAGCTGCAGACCTTAAATGGGACACACTAGAAGTTGAGATCGTTCACTTTCATTTTTGCGATGCATTTTATGTC
>NC_024328.1:17689285-17723077 GCF_000523025.1 Cynoglossus semilaevis
ATCAGTAAACCTGCAGAAAAGGTTACAGAGGGAAGCTGCAGCTTTCATCATCACACACCAGATACCTGGCTTTGTAAGCGGATTTTGCAAAGATTCTATCCTGTAGTATACAGTATATGTGTACCCATATAATGTGTACCCATATAATCCCATACAATCCCATATATATATATATTTTGTATGCATATTTATTTACAGATAGAACAATGCCTACAAAATTATGAAGCACCGATGGATGGTGTGTCTCTAAAACACGCACTACACCAGCAGGGCATCAACTTGCGTTATCTGGGCCACATGATGAAGGCAATCTGTCAGTCTGAACACAAACAGTGTCTGAGGCATATACTGGTGCGTTTTGTTTCTGCAAAAATAAATGCTATCCATACACTGTGGCAAACTTTCCTAACTGGACTTTTTATGTAATTTAATCATCAGAGGTCAGTTGTTGCTGATATCTTCATCCGTTCCACCAGAAGAGTCTTCAACACCTTTCTCCAGGTGCTATATATTATTCTGTCATGAACCAGGTGCTGATGTCGTTGTAGTGAAAAAAGCATCAGACATGGATCAACATGATGTGTGAGGATCAACAGCTTCAGTCTAACGCAGCCTTGTCTCTGCAGGGTGTGGATGTGCCAAGTCTCTGTGCAGCTGTCAGTCACTTCCTTTGCTGCCTATTGGTTCCGCACTTTGCACCAACTCCTGCAGGGGAGGAGGCGAAGAAGAAGTCAAGGCGGCGTGGCAGAGGGGCGGGGCCCAGTGAAAGCACGGCCTGGAGCACTCTTACTGGGCCTGAGTTGTGGAACCTGGTCTGCCAGGATGCTGTTGAGACATACAACATCTCTGACAGCCTCGGGTGAGGACACAACCTTTCTTTGAGCACACTTTGACTTCACTCACGTTTTGCTCATTGGTCACTCTAAGAAATTTGTGTTTCCTTAATGGCAGCTCTGGCCCAAACCAATTTGTGGAGCAGTATGGCCTTCAGAAGCTTTCCTTACTGAGGGAGTTCTGTTTAAAGACTGGAGTGCAGGTAACATCAGGCTGCTGTGTTAATGGATTTCATTAGGTCACCAGAACGACCAATACGCACAGAACAATCGTGTGTATAAGGTAATATCAATGTTTGATATTGACTTTTTGCCAATATCAAATATGCCGATATTGTCCAAACACTGATATCAACCGACACGATGTAGGCCTGGTAATATTTATTTATTTATCTGCACAAACAACTGCATTAGTATTAGATTACTTAAAGAAGCTGCAATGCTGCCATCTAGTGACTTTCACTTTAATATACAGCCGTTTATCCCCAAAACTATTTTTAGAGCACACATCATTCGGCAAAACGTTATCGGGTTCTCATTATCGGAGGATAACAATTCTTACAGTTATTACATTATATGTTAATATCGATCTGATAATAATGGTCGGACGATATTATCGTACATCCCTACAATTAACCCTTGATATAACTCAGTTAATGTGTTTTTAATTCTGTGTCTACATTAGTTAAGATTGAGGGACTACATGCTTGACAACCCAAACAAAGCTCCTATTGGTCCAGACGATGTCCTCCTCCTTCTGCCTGTCGTCAAATACATCCACATGCCAATTGTGGATGCTTCAAAAGCATTCTGTGCAGCACAGGACTTTATCCACAAAGGTGGGTCATTAACACTGACTACATCCTTCATGTTTGGTGTATGTCCTGAGATGGTAACCCTCTGTTCTTTTCTGATGAAGGTCTGCTGGATCAGGCCCACGAGCAGCTGAAAGAAGCAGCCTACTTGTTCGGTAGAGTGTGTGACGACCTGCATCCTGATGCAGGTTATTGCAACAGCCTGTTGGCCAGAGTGGCCTACCTGCAGGGTAAAACAACAGAGGTAGGTTAATCGCACCACAGGGCCACACAGCTGTGCAGTTGATATAGCTAGCCTACAAATGCATAAAGCACAATTATAGAGCACAGGTTATTGAGCGCCTATAAAGTTATACTTTATATCCTACTTCATTCAAATGACAACATACTGCATTACAGTCTTCTTTTTCTTTCAGCTTTGTCCCTTTTCTCAGGGGTTGCCACAGCAAATCATTAATTTCCATCTCTCCCTGTTCTCTGTATCTTCTACTCTGACTCCAACTATCTGCATGTCCTCCCTCACTGCATCCATATATCTCCTCTTTGGCCTTCCTCTCTTTCTCCTACCTGGTAGCTAAATCTCTAACATTCTTCTACCAATGTATCCACTGTCCCTCCTCTGCACATGTCCAAACCATCTCAATCTGGCTTCTCTAGCTTTTTCTCCAAACCTTCCTGTCTGTGTTGTCCCTCTAATGACAGCATTCCTGATCCTGTCCATTCTTGTCACTCCTAGAGAGAATCTTAGCATCTTTAACTCTGCCACCTCCAGCTCTGCCTCCTGTCTTCTGCCTATTGTTACTGTCTCTAAACCATACATCATGGCTGGTCTCACCACCTTCCTGTAAACCTTTCCCTTCACCTTAGCTGACACTCTTCTATCACAGATCACTCCTGACACTTTTCTCCAGCTGTTCCATCCTGCCTGTACTCTATTCTTCACCTCTTTTCCACAGTCTCCTCTGCTCTGAACAGTTGATCCTAAGGACCTAAACTCCTGCACCTTCACCACCTCTGCTCCTTGTAACCTCACTATTTCACTGTTCTGCCTTTCGTTTACACACATGTACTCTGTCTTGCTGCGGCTGACCTTCATTCCTCTTCTTTCTAGTGCAAACCTCCACCTCTCTAGGTTCTCTTCTAGCTTCTGCCTACTCTCACTACAGATCACAATGTCATCTGCAAACAACATAGTCCATGGAGACTCCTGTCTGACCTCATCTGTCAATCTGTCCATCACCAAAGCAAACAGGGGCTCAGGGCCGATCCTTGATGTAGTCCCACCTCCACCTTGAAGTCATCTGTCCTTCCAACAGCACACCTCACCACTGTTGTACTATTCTCATACATGTCCTGCTAACATACTTGTAACATACTTCTCTGCCACTCCTGACTTCCTCATACAATACCACAATTCCTCCCTTGGCACTTTGTCATATGCCTTTTCTAGATCTACAAATACACAATGCAGCTCCTTCTGACCTTCTCTGTACTTCTCCATCAGCATCCTCAAGGCAAATATTGCATCTGTGGTACTCTTCCTAGGCATGAAACCATACTGTTGTTCACAAATCTCCACTTCCTGCCTCAACTTAGCTTCAACTACTCTTTCCAAAATCTTTATTGTGTGACTCATCAACTTTATCCCTCTGTAGTTGTTACAACTCTGTGCATCATCCTTCTTATAAATTGGCACCAGAACACTTTTTCTCCACTCATCAGGCATCTTGCCAGTCTCTAAAATTCTGTTAAACAACCCAGTCAGGAAATCTACTTCCACTTCTCCTAAGCACTTCCATACTTCCACTGGTATGTCATCAGGACCAACTGACTTTCCACTCTTCATCCTCTTCAGGGCTTTTCTAACTTCATCCTTTCTAACCTGATCTACCTTCTTCCTAATAGTCTCTGGTTCCTCGTTTCTACTTTCCCTTTCATTTTCCTCATTCAACAACTCCTCAAAGTATTCCTTCCATCTTCTCAGCACACTTTCCTCACTTGTGATTACATTCCCATCTCTGTCCTTAATCAACCTCACCTGCTGTACATCCTTCCCAGCTTGCTTTCTCTGTCTTGCCAATCTATACAACTCCTTTTCTCCTTCCTTTGTGTCCAAACTCTCATACAACTCCTCATATGCCTTTTGTTTGGCCTTGGCCACTTCTCTCTTCACCTCCCTTGTCCTCTCTTTGTACATACTGCATTACAGTACATTACATTATTAGCCTGCAATTGTAGGAGTACATGTACCAGTACATGCCCCAAATTCTCTAGTGAGCTCCTGTTGATCACAAATGTAAAATAGAATTATTGTTAGTTGCATCTTTAGTTTGAATGTCCAAGCGGAAGAGCTCTACTTGATTGTACTTCTTTTGTACTTGCTTGATTATGTTTTGCTTAGAGATAACGTGGGCAAGTACACAAACTAGACACTTTTTAGGTACTTGGGTGATTGCTGCTGGTTCAGTTAATCCTCGTTTTGGTATAAAGTACTGAGATGCTCTGTCAGGCTGTGTTCCACTGCCGACTGCTGCTCACTGGATATCATCGATCATGGTCTTTAAATCCCAGAGACTGCATGAAATTTCCAATGAATAAAAAAAAATCCTTGATGCTGCCTAATAACTGTTCAAACTCACTTGAGTCTTTTTTTTCTTCTCATCTTGATGATTAGTTGTATTTCAGCTCTGACTTCCTTTCTCACCTAGGCTCGCAGTATCCAGCAGAAAGCAGTGATCATCAGTGAGAGGGTGCTCAGCTTTGACCATCCAAACACTATACAACAATATGTGAGCATTGCTGCTATCTGAGTATTCAGAAGTTTTTTAATGTAATTATGTACTACTTTCATTATATGCATCGTATTTAATGTACGTGTTTTGCTTTATGCAGACCCACTTGGGTGTGTACATGTTTGCTGGTGGTGAAACTGCACTGGCCCAGAAGTGTCTGCTGAGAGCTCGTTTACTGATGTTAACAGTCCACGGAGAAGACCACCCATACACAGCAACACTGGATGTAAGTTTTAGTGCTGAATTATTCCTCCCTCCATTGATCCTGGAAGTTTTCAACGAGAGCTTGCTAAAATATAATGATAATAAAACCTTTTGTTTTCTTACAGAACTGTCTTGGATTGATACTGACAGGAGATCAGCGGGGACAGTACCTAAAGAACGCTCTGAGACTCAACACCTCCTTCTTCGGCCCTTTTGATTTGCACACTGCTCTCTCGTCAGTGGAAATTTAAAGTGTCTAATGTTTATCTTTAAATGTGAATACATGTAATCCCTGATTTCCTCATGTGTTTTCTTTGCAGTCAGCACCTGTTGGCCCAGTGGCTGTGCAGTAAAGGTGACTACCGTGGTGCAATGACCCACGAGAAGGAAGCCCTGACTGCTTTTACCTACTTGGTTAGTAGTGACAGAAAAGCTCAACTAACATTTCTGTGGCTGTTATACTTAACAAGTATACATATTATCTCTTCCAGTTTGGAGACAACCATCAACAAACAACTGGAAGCAAAGACTTTCTGAATGCCATCACCAAGCAGGCCGTGCAAGTGGAACGCTCTCTGCGACAGGCAGGAGCTGACAGTGCAGAGCAGACTGTGGAGGTAAGACTTTGTGTCTCTGTTGTCTGTGATACTTTACTGACTTTACCATAAACAAAATATTGAACTGTCTTTGTTTAAATCACTGTTTTTCATTGCTTTTAGAGTCTGGCTCCAACAATTGAGACCATCCTAGAGCAGATGGTTCTGGTTACAGGAATCCGAAATATAAAAAGGTACATTTTATTTTACATTGGCAAATTGCAAATAGTTATGCATAAAAAAAAATACATAAAACAGCAAACGTTTGTGCTTGAATTTAGATATTATCATTAGATATTAGATTAGATTAGATTTCAATGGGTAAACAGTGGCTTATGTTTATTGTTATTTCTCCAGCAATGGTTTACAGGAATATAAACAAAAACACCAGGAACGCAAGGCAGCAGTGCGAAAAGAGCTGGGACTCAAATTCCCTAATGAGCAGGAAGACTCAGACTCTGCGAAGGCAGCAGATAAAAGTAGTAAACAAGTGACAGAAGATGGTGCTGGAGTAGTTACAGCTAATGGTCACATGATAGAGTCAGCAGAACAAAATCAGCTGAATGAGAAAATGCACATCAACAAAGGAGAATCTTCAGATAGTAGAGTAAAGATGATGAATGGAGGACCTGAGGTCACAGCTGCAGGAGAGGAGGCTTACTGTGGCCTGGCCAATGGAGGGGTGGACGCATTTGATAAGACAGAGTCAGAGAAGAATGATGGTAAAGTAAATGGAACGGCTAACCCCACAGCCAGTCCACCTGCACTGAAGACTCAAAGGTCCTGGGCTGATGTGGTTTCAAAATCAGGTACAGTCAACCAGCTGCCAAAGAAAGACGCAGAAGTCAATGGAGTCACAGAAGAAGTCACTGCCAATGGAACAGCTGAAGAGTGAACAGATACCAGACATAAAACATGGTGGTAGTCCAGTATTTTCGAATGTCAATGCTGTAAGATAAAAGTCTTCCAGGAAGCAGGAGATGATTTGATCCAATGAAGCACAGAATGAAAAAAGAGTATTACTTTGTGTTGAAGATTTGTGTTGTTTATTGATGCAGGGAGAGGGCAACACTGTAGCGCAAAACTTCTATTTTCCAACAATAAACTTGTTACTCTGTATATTATTTGTGCTGTCTCATCTTTGACCACCATTGCATTGAAATCATTCTTCTCCCAGAAATTATTCTAGGTCTGGGTCATTATAGGTCAATATAGACCTCTTCTTCTTTTTCGAAAGAAAAAAAAGTATAATGCACAAATGTACTACAATAGTTAGACTTTAAATGGTTGTATTTCTTCTTTTTCTTTCGACTTTGTCCCTTTTCTCAGGGGTTGCCACAGCAAATCATTGATTTCCATCTCTCCCTGTTCTCTGTATCTTCCACTCTGACTCCAACTATCTGCATGTCCTCCCTCACTGCATCCATATATCTCCTCTTTGGCCTTCCTCTCTTTCTCCTACCTGGTAGCTCCATCTCTAACATTCTTCTACCAATGTATCCACTGTCCCTCCTCTGCACATGTCCAAACCATCTCAGTCTGGCTTCTCTATCCTTTTCTCCAAACCTGCTCCTCTAATGACATTTTTGCATTATACACTAAGCACTAAAATGCATAGTGAAAATAGTCAAGCATTAGTTCCCTGGGGCCTCATGGACGAACGTTAATTATGCACAAAAACATGGCGTAGGTCCTTTTCTACTCTAACATTAAGAAAAGAACTGCTTTTAATCAGTTAAATATATTGTTTAATTTCTAGCTCAAGAAAAATTACCTTCAAATGAGTGGATTTTTTGATATTTTGTCTAAAATAGAATGATCTAAAAAACAAGTTCTAAAAAACATTACTAACAAATGTAACATTGACTGGCTTCGAAGCGGAATAGCAAAAAATGCAATTAACTATTACTTCCTTTTGGTTTAATTCTGTTTTTGTGCTGGTATTAAGAATTAATTAATATAAATGTTTTTTTTTTATCATGGGTGACACTGTGTGGTCAATGACACAATTGCAATAATTGAAGTTTCACCATAAATTCACCAATTCACCAACACATAGTTTACAAGTACAACTCTTTGCTGTTGATCATAGGCTTTCCATTTATTGTGCAGACATCACTGTGCCAGTCTAAGCCTGTCAGTTACAGTTAGTCCACTTTATCAACCTGGCTGCACTTAATAGTAACTTACATATTATGGTTCTCTTGAATCATGAATATCAATATTGCATGTATAAAACATGACTTAGTCACAGCTTTCCTCACCTGTTATGACAGGCACTCCTGCCCAAAGCACTTCAGTTTATAACTAATTTGCCATCAACTAAGAATAACATACTAGCAACAATGACAATGAGAGGACTAAATGAAATAAACATCTTCTGTTTTGTGTGATTTTATTTTGAACATAACTTTGAACAAATCCTTAATACATTAAATGCTATTGTTTATTTAAAAAAAAAAAGAGGAAGTCATTTGTAATATTTTTTTTTATTTTAATCTCTCATTCTTAGCAGAATCTCATCCATGTTGGTTGAGATAAACTAGGACTTTAATACACTGCGTTCCAAATTATTGTGCACGTTTTCTGCATAGGATTGTCTGTTCTCTCAAATTTAATTTAGAGGCAAAGTGGGTTTTTTTAACTACGGCACAGAATGAAATGTCATTACTTAGGCATTCAAAACACTTTCAAATATATCCAAGGCCTCAGTAATCACCAGCTTTAAACACACATTTGCTCTCTCAGTATCCAATCTCTGAAACATCTCCCAGAACCAAATGGCTTATTAAAAAAAAAAAAAAGAAAATCCTGTTAACACCAGGTTTGTCAACTCATTTGTCAATTACCTCAATTATAAGAGACAGTAGAAACAACACATGCAAATACTTTCATTTAAAAATGTATTGTTTATTTATTTAATTGGAGTCCTACCTCTACACTACTGGCAAATAATTTGGAACACAGTGTAATATCCCTCTCCCGCCCAACCCAAAGGGGAAAATGTTTTTTTCCCCAGAATTTTCAGCATCCCCATGCCCTCTCCTACATCAAAGCCAGGGCAAAACCAAATGTCTACATGCTGTCTTTCAGAGAACTCTTACAAAAAAGGAACACGATAGAAGCACAAAGTCCTAAAAATGTGGAATCGGATGAGAATTTGTACAGGTGTGATCCCCACCACTGTTGGACAGTGCACACTTATCCATAAAGGTCATCGTCATTGTCTTCATTGTAGACTGGGCCGCTGCCGCTTCCTCCTGAGCCATGGGTGGGACCACTGCCACCAGTGGCACTGGAGGGGAACCTGAAAGATTCAGTTATTTATTTTTAATACATTGAGACTTAATATAACTTACAACAGAACAGCATTTATACGGGCCTAACTCGGTGGTTCCCAATTTAATTTCTGTCACCCCTCCACCCCCAACAAATCTTCTCCCACCTCACGTTTTGAGGTGGTGTAACGTAAATAATGTGTTACATTATAGATAAAGCTATTCCTTTAAATCCCCTGTTGAACCAATTAATGTTATTTTCTCACCTTGGCTCTAACATGAAGCCCACAAACATGACTTGTAAGGTCATACCCTTATACACAACTTCACCCTAAATGCAACTTCTCTACTGCCATGGCTTATGAATTCTGAATCGTGAAAATCAGGAGGGAAACCTACCTGAAGCTGCCGAAGCCACGGCTCTGCTGCAGTGTCTGAGCGAACATCTCATATTTACGAATGTCATTATCGCTGACTGAGCGTCGAGCAAATCGCATTGCCTCTTCAAAGTGATCCTTCCTGATCTCTGGAACAGGGTCATCCTCCTCCACCTCCTTCAAAAAGTTCGACAAAAAAGTGATAGTCAGCAGCTGCCCACTAAAAGAAAAAGAAAAACCTTGAACTAAACACAAACCATAGCCGACGGGTTGGTCTGCCTCTCCTTTTCCCTGCGGATTTCATTCTCAATGCTCTCTCTGATGGCCAGTTTACAGGCTCGCTGGCAGATCTCTGTAAGATCAGCGCCTGAGAAGCCATTGGTCATCTTGGCCAGGAAGTCCAAGTCAACATCCTGTGGCAAAAGGTTTTAGTTTTGATGTATTAACCCAACTTTTGTCATATTTGTAATTCAATTTTACCTGACTGTACAAAAAATAATAATTCCTGGTATTAAACAATGTACTATCCTAACCAAAGCTATACAGTACATGGACTTTAAGTAGATGCTCCTATGAGTAGCAGGTGTCACCTTGCTGATGGGACTCTTGCGCAAGTTAGCCTTCAGAATACTGATCCTGCTCTTCTCGTCAGGCAGAGGGATGTAGATGAGCTGATCCAGACGTCCAGGCCTCAGGATGGCAGGGTCAATGATGTCTGGTCTGTTTGTGGCACCAATGATGAAGACATTCTTCTTGCTGGACATACCGTCCATCTCAGTCAGGATCTGGTTGATGACGCGGTCAGCTGCTCCTCCACCATCTCCCACGTTGCCACCACGGGCCTTGGCTATGGAGTCCAGCTCATCAAAGAACAGGACACAGGGAGCTGCTTGACGAGCCTGCAATTAACAAAGTGTGGTTTTAGAAAGTGGTCGATGTCTTACACCTCACAAAGTGTCACAAAAATGTTCTCACCTTGTCAAAGATCTCTCTGACATTGGCCTCAGACTCTCCAAACCACATGGTGAGCAGCTCAGGTCCCTTGATGGAGATAAAGTTTGCCTGGCACTCATTGGCAATGGCCTTGGCCAATAGAGTTTTACCACAACCAGGGGGACCGTAGAAAAGTACACCCTTGGATGGTGTCATACCAAACTTAAGGAACTTGTCTGGGTGCTCCACTGGGTACTAAATGAAAATAATTGAAAATTATTGACAGTCTAGACTGAACATCATGAGGTGTTACTTGTGGAATTTCTCTTACCTGCACCAACTCCTGCAGTTCCCTCTTGACATCTTCCAGTCCACCAATGTCGTCCCAGGTGATGTTGGGAACCTCAACCACTGTCTCCCTCAGTGCTGATGGGTTGCTTTGACTCAGGGCCCACTGCACAACAAAATTGTGTGATTACAGATTAAGATCCAGATTGCTCCCATCTAAAACTTAATTTCCATTCTGATATCTTACCTTGAAGTCATCCATGGTGACAGCAAGGGAGTTCATGACCTCGGCATCAATGGTCTCATCTTCAAGGTCAATGAGGTCCATTTTCTTCCTGATGGCCTGCAGTGCAGCCTCAGAGCAGAGAGCAGCCAGATCGGCACCTACATGTCCATGAGTTTCATTGGCTACCTAAAAGATAAAGACGTTTTATACAATATTCATATTAGTTCATTGTAGCCAATGTTGCTTCTCAAAGCTAACAGTCATCTGGTATGCATATAATAAGACTGACGGTAATTAAAACCTTGAAATACTACAGTGATGCATCATGTGTACAAACCTGTTCCAAATCAACATCGTCAGCAAGCTTCATGTTTTTAGTGTGAATCTGCAGAATCTCCAATCTGCCAGTGGCATCAGGGATGCCGATGTCCACCTCTCTGTCAAAACGACCTGGATAAAGGCCAGAAGTTGTCAATACTCAGCAGCACAGCATGATCAATATAGAGCATATGTAGTACACATCACAAAAAGCAATAATGTTCTACATTCTGTTTGACATTATGATCAAAAACAGACTTCAATAAGTAATCAGACATTTTAGGATTAAACCCAATTTAGTAATGTTATCATCAGTGAGCATTTTAATATATTTTTTCTTGCTAATGCTAAGTAAATGTTAGACTTATTATGGGTTTGGACAACTTTTAGGTTAACATTTTAGAAATACCGCACTTGAATTTGAAGCACAACCCCCTCCTGGCCTTTGTGAAATGTCTAGATGAGAATGGATGTTTAGAACAGTAAACCTACCAAATCTCCTGAGAGCTGGGTCAATGCTGTTGGGTCTGTTGGTGGCAGCCATTACAATGACATGCGTCCTTTGTTTCAGGCCATCCATAAGAGTCAGCAGCTGAGACACAATACGCCTCTCCACTTCTCCATGAGTCTATAAATAAAACATTACATTCACATTTGAGACTTTAACCACACATTTGGCATGTATGAACAACATTTAAAAGCTAAACAAATACGCTCTTACTGTTAGAAGGATAATTTATTATTCTTCTATTTTTAAAATAGGACTGTAGCATCTCACCTTCTCTCGCTTTGGAGCAATGGCATCAAGCTCATCGATGAAGATAATGGCAGGAGCATTCTTTTCTGCTTCCTCAAAGGCCTTTCTCAGGTTACTCTCACTCTCTCCTGCCAGCTTACTCATGATTTCAGGGCCTAAAATAAATAGAAATCAAAGCATTTGAATTTTAAACAAAATTATTTGATATTATTTATAAACTATAACTTTTGAGAACTAATTAAAACCCATGGATTCCCCTAAAGCAAAAGACATAGCAGTAGCAATTGCTTAAAATATCTAAAACAAAAAAGGAAATGAAAAAAAATGTTCAAACCATTAATTAGGAAGAAGAAAGCTCCAGTTTCATTGGCCACAGCTCTTGCAATCAGGGTCTTTCCTGTTCCAGGGGGTCCATACAGCAAAATTCCACGAGGGGGCTGTGAGGAGAAGAAAATGTAATGTTTCCTCAAAGAATTCCCTTACTTTACTCATGCTGCACTAAAGATATTGCAAAACTTGATGTAATTTACCACTTAATATACCCTCAGACTTGATGTATCCAATATTAGGGACAGTAGACCTGACAGTCAATTGAAAAACAGCTCACAAAATAGCCAAAAGTAATTACTCACTAACTCATGCCCTATTGCACTTGGTGTTGCACTGGGTGTTGGGTATTGAAATAAAAGTTTCTGAAGCATTCATCATTTCAAACCACCAAGCTGCAGCTGCACCAGTTTCACCCTCTGCTCTACTGTTTGTGTGCAGGCAGCCAAGCAAACAGATTTTGAATATTTTTAAATCCCAACCGTGTTCATTAAGGCAAACTTATCTGTAGGACGTTACAGTTACCTGTATAGATAACTTGTCAGCCCTATTCTGCCCCCACTTGCCAGAAAGTACGACATTCATACGACTTTCATAATAACGTGTATTTTATTAAAAATTATGTTGTTACACATACTCTGATATAGAAGAAAAAAAATGGACTGGAGGACATGTAAAAAGAGTACGTGTAATACCTTGACTCCTATGGCCTTGAACAGTGCTGGGTGTCTAAGAGGCAGCTCCACCATCTCTTTGATCTGAGCCAACTGCTTCCTCACACCTCCAATGTCATCATAGCCAACCTCATTCAGTGACTCCTCTTCATCCTGAACATCCAAAAATCAAAGGATTAAATTATATTGTTCTTTATTGATTGATGAGAAACACTACATGGCAACCCACCACCCACCTCTCTCCTGATTGGATCTCCCTCACAATGGATGACTGTATCGGGAGCAACAATGCAGTATGGAGAGGGATCAGTCTCTACAACTTTGAACTCCACAGCACGCATGCCACCTCTGACCAGGAAGATATCACCTTCACAATGTAAGACATTGTTAGTTTGAAAAGAGATGGCACAACAGATAATTCAGGCAAATTTAATTTTTAATTTTGTACTCACCTTTGCGTATTGGTCTGTAAGCCTCCAAAAAGTAGGGCTTGAGGTAAACTTCAAACAGATTACCAGTAATTCCTTCAACTGTGTCATCTATAGGGAGGACATGAATCCTCTTTCCATATTTCACATCAGGGCATGGCTGAATGCTGAAGAAAATGTCAAGACTTAATAATTTCTTTGACATTTAATGATATTTTATATTAAAAAATATTGCTGATAAACGATATTGTCAACATTACCTTGAGACTAAATTAACCACTAATGTAATAAAAATGTATAATAACGCACAAACACCCTCTTTAAATGCAATAATCCTTTTCTAAGGAGTATTTTTACCCATTATCAAATTTCAAATGGTAACTGAATGTGTATTTACTCACCTAATGACATCACCAAGACGGACCCTCAGATTGTTGCGGACAACTCTGTTCATCCGGACCTTTTCATCTGAGCAGGTATCATCTGACAGTACGATGCACACAGTTTCCCGCCTTTTCTTTCCCTTCATCAGAACTGTGTCGCCACGGAAGAGCTGCAGCTCATCCATCTTGGTCTAAAGACAATGATGTCTCCCTTATATTTTGGTTTATCGTTTTTACATTTTACATTTATGTCAACAGACAAGGATTAAAAAAAAAAAAAAAAAAAAAAATCCATAGGAGTCTTAGCAGTTCAAAAACAGTGTAAACAATGTTTCTCTAAAATAATTCTCTATTTTATGCTCTAAGTTGGGGCAGAAAGGAGTAATATGTAGGATTATAATGTCTGTCAGTGTTAAGTGTGTTTTTTTGTGTGTGGCCATATTGAGTCTGCAAATATGAATACCCACAACTCTACATAGGTCTGCAACCTTTTAGATACACTAAGCATCAAAATATTCACCTGTGACAGAGAGACCACACTGTTGTCTTCATTGATGGATTCATCAACAACCAGTCTGTTGGGTCTGTTCTTCTGTTTCAAAATTGCAGTGGCTAGATCATCACTTTTGGATCTGGAATAAGCAGAATATTGATAAAACTGACTAATAACCAAATAAATAAGCAAGTGTGCAAGACAACAAAACTTTTTCTCAAATGATAACCCTGACCAAAGCCACCCATGATGGATTGTGTTTTAGGTGTATCTAGGCAACGTCTACAAGGAAAGTGAACACCCCCTTGGCTAACTCTCTAAAAGGACACCTTTCAACTCAAGTGGTTAATATAAATAATTAACCAACTTAACGTTACACAAGACATTAACTAAACTTTACAAGGCAAATTATTATTATTAATTCATATTATATAGAACTGTGAATGTGATCATCCCATCTGTGCACACTTTTGTTAATATATTTTTTGTACCAATTCATTATTAATAATAACCTAAGTCATAAAATTCAGCAGATTAAGAAACACTCAAATTTAACTGCCTGAACACCTGAAACTTATCCGTACCCAATCAATCTGAAAACATGTTTTTTGATATATAATCATTAGCCTTCAGATACATAAGACTCCCCTCCCCTTGTGCAACTTCCATTTCAGTCTGGTCTTTGTATTATTTATGCAGAAACAGGAGTACAGAAGAACTCCTTCTGTACCCATCACTTCCAATGTTAATACTTTCATCATTTTATTCAAAACGTATTATGTCTCTATGATCATGTCAAAGCATCATTTCCCCCATTGTTGGACGAATAAATGACTTCTTAATCGTAATCAAAATGTATTATTTTGACACGTATTTTCTAAATTAAAATTCTTACACTAATAAGTCAAAGGCCAGTTACAGTTTGTTTAAGTTAAATATTAATCTGTATTGTGTACAAAAAAAGTTATGCTTCACCTTGTTTGATTTTTTCCCCATAAAAAAAACAAACAAAAAAAAAAACCCCAGCAAATTCCCGAATCTTTGTATCCGTCAGTGCTAACTGGTATTTCAAACAACTTACTCAGTACAAGGAGTGTTACATAGGAAAAATTAATTTCCTCATATAGCGTATATTTATAACTACAACGACCTTTATAAAAACCCATTTGATCGCTATTGAGGTTTCCCTTTCGCATAGTTAGCATGCTAACAGCTAACCGTCTGAGCCCAGATGACACAGCAAAAGAATTAAGGGGAAAAAAAACGTTCTTAGCTGTATAGAGCTTCTCCTGTGAATACCGATGTTAACATTTTTAGGGGAACAATGATAACGATCCACATGTATAATTTCTTAGGACATTTCTCTTACTTTTAGCCAACATTGACATAAAGCAAGAATAAATTCACGATCGTTTTAAATGAATCACGAGCGCTGTTAGCCTGCTAGCTTCGTTACATCGCAATCTTCATTCAGCACCACGTACGATTAGCAGTATTTTAACCAACGTTTTTCCACGTAAATGCAACTAAAATATTGAATGTATTGTTTCTATTTTGTTCTGTACGTTCAATATACCAACAGCATTTCACGCTAAATGTTTGCCGGTGGTTAAGGCCAATTTCCCGTTGTGACGGTGGATGGATTTGGCCTTGACACTTATGCTAAGCTAACATTAGCATTCAAACACGACAGCAATGACTGCGCTTTGTCAAGTCGCTGTCACGCAGCTAGTTAACACAGTGCTGGTTACTATATGTCGATACATTTCAACATCGGGGGTATATCACACAAATTTGATCAATTTTACAGCATTACTGTGGTTCTCAAAAAAATACAACGCCTAGTGGAAAATAAAGTGACCCCATTAACTCTGACACTAGCAAACAGTGTTTTAGTAGTGGTGCTATCTCTGACAAACTAAAACAAAACGCTGACGTTAAGCCATTGGAGGACATTTGTTCCCAGTCATTGTTCAGAAAATTTACTTTGTTGAAACAATATAAACGTCAACTTACTCCCCTCCCGATGCCATGGTTGTCCACCTGGGTATTCTATCAATAAATAAATGCTAAATACTGTTGGTGCTTTAACCGCTTCTCGTTCTTCAACGTTCTCGAAGACTTCACACGAAAGACCAGCAGTTTCCGTGCTTTTCTTAAACAGTTATAGCGTCAACGGGACGGATTCTGCGCTCTGATTGGCTAGAGGCTCTATGACAAATTAGCTAGCCAATGGCAGATGCCCAAGTCTGTCGTCACCCAGAGTAGAATGCCTTCTGATTGGTAAGTCGTGGTATTAAACGGCTGTTAATGTCTATAAAGGTCCATGACTGCCCTTTTCTGGGTTCTTCAGGTTTTAAACCTATTTCCTTCCTCCTTGACCCCTTTTATCTCCACTTTGTTATCCCTTATTTAATGTACGTACAATATAACCTCCCCAATAATTGCATATTAATTTTAACCATCGTTTTAATTAACAAACATCAATCATTGTAGGACATTAAAGGATTAAAGACTGCTATTGTAGAGACCTGGGAAAATTTAAAAAACAAAACAAGGGACCTTAATATTTTCTGAATGTAACTCAAAACTTAGAAAAGTGCAGACACACTGAACCAGGCACAAGTCCAACCAAAATTCAACATAAAGAGACATAATAATTAATTACATGTATAAACATTTTACAGCCCCTGAAGCCCCAAATTGCTTTTCAAGACAGCAAGCAATTTACAATATGCTTTATTTTAGAGAGATTTCTGTTGTATGCATAGGTTGTAGTCCTTAAGTTAGTCTTTCCGTAGTCTTCTGTTGTCCTGGTTCATGTTGACCTGGTCGGACCAAGTTCTTGTATTCTCTTCCGTATCTCTGTGGAGTCAAGTAAAGATCCCAACTGGGGTTCTTGTAGGTATAGTGGTAGATCACTGCAGTGAGGCAGATTAGGAGACAGTTAGTAGAATAAATAAAATAAATAAACAAAATAAATTTGTACTATATTGATCCCATATTTGGAAAATTGTTGTTAGCAGCAGATATGCTGTTTACAGGCTGCCCCTAGCAAGCACCAAGCATGTGGTTGCCCTGGGAATCGAACCCAGGACTCTCTGCTCTGTTTCCGAGGCAGGTGTGCTACGCTATGGAACGACTTTAATTACGTCACAAAAAATAATAAAAGGTATTATTTAGATTATTTTAACCCCTCTTTATACTTAACACATCACATGTTTGAATCAAGGAAACAAGTTACAGACGATGTTACTTTATGACCAGGGCTTAAAAGTACAATGGACTGGACATATGGTAAATAAGAACCCATGGGCTGAGTGACACCAGTGAATACAAGAATGACAGCTCCTTACTCCACTGTGGATTGTGTGCTGTAGCTCCAGGTCTTTTCCCAACAAGCTGCTGCCTCTCTCCTCCTGCCAAGCTTCCACAGCACTTCACCACACCACAGCCCTGCAACCACACACTCTAAAAACACACAAAACAAGATGAGGATCATATCAACTCACAACAGGGTCACTTCACTGTCTTTTACTGCATTTGTGTCAATGCCAACCGTGTCTGCGCACAATGTAATAAAACTGTTGGTGCACGATATGGCATGAAGGGCATAATTACACCATATTGGCAAGATATTTTAATTTTTAATAATATAAAAGATTTCCAAATCTACTCTACCAGTAACCCAATAAAACAGTATTTCTTTTTAAAAACCGCAGTGTCAAAAATAGCTCAGCAATCTGCTGTACTGATAATGAACTGGAGGTTGTGTTGTGAACACATTGTACCAGGGAAAGCGTGTAGACTGAGCTGCAGGTCTCTAAGGGCCTCCTGTAGATGATCAGTCAGGGTGAAGCTGACACCTCTTCCAACCAGAGAAAGACCCTTCAGCCTTTGGAGGACACACACATGTGTTCCTGGCTTGACAACCACACCTGGGCCAGGAACTTGTGGCTGGGAGCCTGTAATTTAATAAATATTCATAAATAAAAATAACTGTATGTTGTGTGCAGTATTTTTCAATTTAAAATTCACAGGACAGTGAGTGCTCACCTTTTGTTTTAACACATACTTTAACCAGCAGGTTGATACACCTGTAAGACAGTTACAGTTACATGCTGAGTTAGCTTCACTTTATTGGCACAAAAAGGGAAAACGGACCTGGTGTAGTGAGTCACAGCTTGTTTCCAGTCCTTCAGCTGACTGTAGCAGTGACCCTGTAGTAAGTAGGCAGTTCCAGTCCAGAACAGCACTGCTGCCTTATCTTCACCATTGTCATCATTGTCTTCACCATGACTTCTTTTCTCTGGATCTTCCAACACCAGCCTCTGTGGCAGCAGTTCCAATGTTGTGTTGATGACTTCATTGCAAAGAGCCATACAATCAGCAGGACGACATGCCATGAGCAAGGCAGCACCAGCCTCCAGGTAAAGCTCAGGCAGCCTGGGATAATCAGGCACTTTACTATTAATCTGTTGGAAAAACAAAAAAGCTTAGCTTTGCTTATTGCTTGTTATACATATTAATTTTATTGTAAAAGTCAAAATAAAAAAGCAACCAAAAGTAAAATTTACAGGTACAAAAAGCTTGCAAAAAGTTAAGGGTAAATTGGTGTACCTGTTGGGGAGAACGCTAAAGATATCCAAGATTTTGTTAAAGTAGCTAAAAACAAAGGTAACCGCTATGCCAAACAAAGCAAACACTTGTTCTGACTTTGCTCTGTCTCTTACAGGCTGTTGATCCTCTGATTGGAGAGTAGCCAGCAAGTCCAGATAATGATCCACACCCTCTGCCAACCTGTAGAAACAGAAACCACAGCCGTTCAGCAACTGCAGTGAAACAATATTGGACATAATTGTTCGTTTTTACAGTTAAGAGGCAGGGCCCCTCCTCACCTGTTGTGGAGCACACATTTCAGGGCCAAAGTGTGAAGGACAGAAAGGGCAGAGGGAACGAAGTGCAAAGTGTCAAATGACTGGCTGTGTAGCAGCAGAGACGGAGAAAGGAGTTGAGCATCGGCCAGAGGAGGCACTACAGGAGGAGGCAACATCAACGTCTATGGGACAGGAGAGGTTTTTATGCAACAATATAAATAAGTGTGTCCACAGCATTAGTGATAATTATTTAAACAGTGAAATATCTCTGTGTTTATGATTTTTTTATCTTACACAGCCAAATTCATATTTTATATTAAAACAATATGTGTCACTCACGGAGTACAGCAGACAAAGAGCTTGAATCTCAGCCTGTGTGTTTCCCAGTTGTCTGTAGATGAGCACACTCTGGTACAGAGCACAGACACAACTGTAGTCAGTTTCCAGTGCCTTCTTGTAACACTGCAGTGCCATCTGAGGGCAGTTCTGGAGACAAAGAAAACACACTGAGGTTCATGAAAGTGCAGAAAGCAGAATATTCAAATGCATGATGGAGCCCTTTATTTTTCTTATCAAATTTAGAAGGAATGGCTACCATTTGAACAAAGCAACAGCCACAAAGGTGATGAATATAAGCCAGAAGGATCCTAGGTGCAGGTAGGGACGAGGCTTTCTGCAGACCAGACAATGCCTCTAAATTCTGTCCCTCTGCGAGTCTTTCAGCACCTTCATCAAACATAGTACAGAAAAACAGCTTTAAGAAGCTTTAAGTCGCTACAAACAGATCTTTATTCATCTTCTTTCGAAAGCAAAGCAAAAACATTATCCTTTCCATCTAGTTTGGCATTACTAACTGACACTGACCTACTCTGCTTATTTACGCTGAGAACTATCTCAAACTGTTGCCCATCCAATAAGACAGCTGGACTTGTTCATTCCTCAATCACTTCACACCTAGATTATTGCAACTCACTTTTTTGGGTCTAACTGATACATTAAAACACAAACTACAACAATTTGAAAACTCAGCTTGGTTGGCTCCCAATAACATATCTCCTACAAGACCCTGCTGCTCTCATACAACGCTATAAGCAGCAAAGCTCTAAAGGGTGCCTATAGTTTTTAATAGAAATCTGGCCCAGAATATGTGATAAACAATTTGATGAATTATATGTTCACAATGTAACTTTATTAAATGTTTGAGTTAGAAGCACCTATGCTGCTGCTAATTGTATTGTGTGTTTTCAATCTCTGTTTGCCTATATAAATCTTACAATTTAGGAACATACTATATGACTAGATACGTTTAAATCATTGTATTTTTGTAATCTGGCATTTTGATCCTGCACATCTGTTAATTTATTAAAATAGAAACATAAAAAGGTACTTTATGTTTTGTTTTGTAGTGTTACAAATGCATTTGGTTTTTTAAAGTGCGCATAACCTGAAACAAATATATTTGCTGACCTTGGGCAACGGAAGTCCAAATCTGCAATAATTCAGCAAGCCTTCTTGGCTCCATCACTAGCAGTGGCGTGTAAAGAAACTTTTCTACTTTTTTACACCCCATGTCATTTTCAGCTCCGGCACATAGTGTTTTAGTCAGAGAATACAGGTCCTCCTGCATTGCAGGAAAGAAAAACATAAGTGAAACAATGCTACACCATTGCACTAGCATTGGTAAACACAAAATAAGGAAACAAACATCATCATGTCACATCATGTCTAATTTAATTTAAATGTATGGCTACAGTCTATGTAAGAAAGTCATTAATGCTACAAACAAACAAGGTTGAAATACAACCTTACCTCAAATTCCTGTACAGCTTTCAGCTTACACGTGGCCAACCATATTAGCCACTGTGAGCATAGTAGGTTTAGGACAAAATTATTCAAAGTTGTGTTTCTGACTGATTTTAAGACCTTTTTCCAAAATGCAGGGAGATCTGATGCCACGGATTGAGGGGCTTCATCTGTCGTCTGTAAAACTTCAGGACACAAATACAGACCATAAATGACACAGATAGAAAACATTAAGGGGCATGGTATATATCTTATAGCTATGTCATCATATAACATCATCAGGCCACCTCTCTGTATGGACTGTGAGAGGATCAGCACAGAGTCTGTGAACCGAGATTGAGCAGTGAAGCATAAACATGTGTTGTAGGCCACTGATAGCTCCAAATGGGTGTCATCCGCAAGTGGAGGGACACCTTCAAGAAAGACAATAACAATAGGAGGCGAATAAGGAAAGTAAACAAACTGAATTTAGGTCTACAGCTTTAGCAACGTATGCATTTTATATTTAGAATATTTAGCACCTTGAACTTTACTCAAAAGTTTGTCAAACTCCAAGGAGCACCACCGCAGATGATTCTGGTTCTGATCTCTGCTCAGTGAGTGACTGCTTTCAACCCGCTGTCAAAATGAAATAGGAGAAAATATGTGTAAAATATATACATAACTGAAAGAGAGGTACTTTAATTTATGGCTATCATGAGAATGCTTTTATTTGCTCTTTATTAATTATATATCTCTGCACTTCAGGGTAAAGTAAAATGATCTTTTACTCACAAAGAAAACATTTCTACATTTAACTCAAAATGGCATTATATAAAACAAGTTTAAATTGTCTGGTTTATAACAAGTTGTTTGTTTATAACAAGCAATATCACAAATGTCGTAGATGTTAAAGACGAGACCTTAAATTTATATTTTAATCGTACCTTCAATTTCTGTACCAACGCGTTGTTTTCCTGAATCCATTTATAAAGCAAAGATGTAGGTCGATACATTTTAAACAAGAAATGTGTTCGTTTTGTTACAAAAACAAACCGTTTTTAAAATTTCCCTCGTCTCTGGAGAAGCTAACAGGAAGTAAACTGCGAGATGACTCACTTGATCAGGCAGTCCTGCCACTGGTGGACACATCTGAGAATTACATGAGGAGGTTGCACTGCAGACATGTGGTCGGCAGGTGGTTCTGTCAGAACGACAGCCGCAGATTTGTTCTGGAAACTTAAGTCATCCTTCGTTGGCAAATGTTTTTGTTTATGTTGTTTTTATGTTAATTTTATGAAGTCTTCTCTAAATTTTGAGGTTAATATATACATTCATTTATATGTATAACTACATGGATATATACTAAAGAAAATCTTATTTCTAAGACATAAAACTAAGGAGTCTGAGTGAAATAAATATAACACAAGGGACTGAATAAATAGTCCACTGGATTAAGTTTACATCTAATGTCAGAATTTTGGAAAAACACTGGAACTATAAATAATGAGAATGACAGCAATAGCCTTTGTGAATAATGCCAGTAAAAAGTACACATATATCCTTACGATTACACAACTTTAATGTGCTTTGACGTGCTATGCTTCAGCAGCCCTGTCACAGTGTTATACTATTACAATCACACACACACACAAACATACACAGTCTAATGCAAGTTAAAACAAGCCAAGACCTTAATTCTATTACAGCTGAGTCATTCCTGTGACTGCCAGTACAGCTATTTTTCTGGTTGTCCCTCCACAAGGTGACTCCCTCTCTTCTCAGCCAGTCATCTTCTCTATCCGCCTCCGTCATCGCACCATCACCTCTTCATCTCTGTTCTTGTAATTGCCTGATTCTCCTTCCTTTCTTTCTAAAAATAACCCCATTTAAATAAAACAAGGGATGCTCCTGACATTTACTTCACTTTACATTTATGCAGCAATAGAGACATGCACACACAGGAAGCACTGGACACATCTCCTGTTACCCTTCTATTCGTCTTCCTATTCCTCTGAGAGTGGTTTTCTGACATTTTTCCCTCTGCATCGATCCTGCCATTTTCCATCTTTGTCTCAGTTCGTCTGAGCCCGTCAAGGACAAGGACACTGTGGGAAGAGGATCCCGCTTTCTATCCCCTTTTTCTCCTCAATGTCACCTGCATAGCAAGACTCCAAACAATAATTAAATAAGCTGTGGTCATTTCCCAGGTGGCATTACTGGTAAGCAGAATTCATGAAAGCATATTTCTGTTTCAGACTCTAAATGAATGTGTCTTTCAGGGTACCAGCTGTCTGTGACAGGACAACACTCATTACTCTGGTGTGAATGGTAAACTTTTATGAGTTCCTCAACCTTGAACTGCTGTAATTAGCCCCACAATTTTGGTCTTATGTTCATCACATATCACAGTTTACTGAAAGTATTTTCCCTCATCAGATTTCAGCTTCTAACATTTAGTTTAAAATCACCAACATGAGCCTCCGAACATGAGATTCTCATTTGTGGGTAATTTAATTTTGCTAACTCTGCTTCCTTGTCCTCATTCATAAAACATGAAGCAGGTGATGAAGGTGGGGGAACGCATCACATGTCATTTTAGTCCCATGTGTGCCCCAGCCCATGTGATATGTGCAAAACACGTAACAACGAGTTTCTGAATAGTTGTAATTGCAATGATAACAACCAATTTGTTTCAAAAGATTTAGCAAGAATAAAGATATATGGTCTCACAACACACTAATGGGAAACAGAGGCAAGTGTACTACTGAACCACAAATACACATTTTAACTAACTGAAAGTATTTGGAAAAATTTTAAAGGGTATTTTTGTCAACCCTTGTAGTATTAAAAACTTGAGCCAATTTACAGACAGTGGTTACTACTGTCTGATTCCCCAAATCATCAAATTGTCTAAAATACAGACCTGGCCTGTTTACTGTTTCTTTTAGTCTTTTAAGATATGTGTTGTGTATCTTCTGGAAAGATATTTGAGCCACCTACTGGAAAAAACTAATGGGCCTAGCATCAATGTCATTTGCTTCTGGCCATGACTGCATGTTGTATTTGGTTGAGATAAATAAGGTTTAATACATAAAATTAACCACATTTATATTTCTCTGAACAAGATATTGCAATAAACAGTGGAAACGTGTAAAATCAGCCAAGAAATGCTGTAATATTTCAAAAAATAACAGGGTGGATATTTGGTGAATATTCCGGAAGATATTGTTATCTGATATGACAAAGGGTGAGGTCCTAGAGGAGCCAATACAGAACTAAATCAACACCTTTTTTCTATTTAGACAGAAAATGCAGTATTTTTTTAGATACATATATCTAATCTAATAGTGTATTCTCCCACTTAAAGGGAAAGGGTGAAGAGTTTTCCCTGACGCGGCCTGCAGAATGAACTCACTCACCCTAATTTTGAGCAATCGATAGGTGCTGTTTGTGTTCCTTAGAGCTCATCATCTTCTCTGAGCAGACATCCTTGTAGGTCAGCAGCAGCTGCTCAGTATGTGTTTGTGCGAATGCTGTATCATCGTACAGCTCAGTGGATACCTCGATGTGCAGGTAACTGTGAGCTGCCCTTAAAGGCTGCCTGTATTTCTTGGAGAGTATTCACTAGTGTTGTTGCACTAAGTTGTTGTTGTTGTAAGACATGAAACATACACAATGAAATATCACATACAGCAACAGAAGGGAGGAGAAACAATTTTATGACTAGTAAGCAAATGAGAAAGAGAGCAAGAGAAAGTCTGTCAATGGCCCAGCAATTGAGTCAAGCCCCACGGGGAATGGCATGGATCTGCAAACTCACACTGCAGCAGTAAAGAGAGGATCAGCAGAACACATTGCACACTTACAAAATTGGATCATTCTGAATTTATACCTGAAACTTGAATGGGAACTAAAAACAATACTGGGGTGGCTACGGAGGACACAAAACAATGCAAAGAAAGTTAATAGTATTAATAAAAAAAAAAACACAACAAAAAAACGGTTTACTGATTGAAATTATGTTAGCATAAAAAACATGGTTGTTTCAGCTCTGGATGTTTCATCAGGTCTGCACAAAGACATGCTTTTTGGACACCTAAAGCAACACTCTGAACTGAGCTGAATACTGATCAGCCAGGTAGTTGTAGTTCTATCTTCAAGTAAGAGTAAGAGTCAATGCAGAATGGTAATCTACATCCTGGTGTTCCCCTGGGTACGACAGACAACTAATACCTCTACCGCAGTGGTTCTCCAACTGTGGTACGAGTACCACTAGTAGTACGCAAGTGCTCTCTAGTGGTAAAAGGGATTTAAAATAAATCTGAACCATACCATGCACAAGTAATACAACATTTAAACATAAACATCTTTATAAGCATCTCTCCTGTGTGGTGTAAGCTAACAGTGAAGGCCTATGCTGCTATATTCTAATGTTGGTCATCATTGTGGTACTCAGGGAGCTCAGTCTTTTCTCAGGTGGTACAGAGTACAACAAGTTTGAGAACCACTGCTCTACATTCGCTCGTGTGGGTTAAATAACTGCAAAAGTCCAGCCAACTTATAATGTGCAGGACATAAAACACATTATTGGAACAACCAACAATAACAGGACACAAAAGTGGACAGACTGTAATATTACAGGAGGAGTCAGTCTGTCAGAAGCAGAACAGAAAAGAATATCAGTAAAACTTTTATTTTACAGCTTTACAGCTCATCACCACGGTGCGCAAAGTGTGTAGTTCTGTGGAGGAAAATATGTCCCTTTAACTGGAGTGCGCTCTTCTGCTGACTCTGTGACTTTCCCCTCCCTCCTATATAAACGCAGAGCCCCACCATCTGCAGTCACTTCTCCTCTGATTCGGTCAACATGAGTTTTACGGCGGAGCATCACTTCTTCGGGCCGACTTCGTACCGCAAGGCTCGTGCGGTGTCCGTGTCCTCCAGCGGTTTCCACTCACAGCGCCGCCGCCTCACCTATAGTCAGCCGTCCACCGCCGAGAGTCTGGACGCCTACAACGGAGACATGACCAGGAGGAGCGAGAAAGAGATTCTGCAGGCTCTCAACGACCGCTTTGCCGGTTACATAGATAAGGTGCGCAACCTGGAGATGCACAACCGCAACCTAGAGGCAGAAGCCGCGGCTCTGCGCCAGAGCCAGGCAGGGCGCGCCTCCATTGGAGAGCAGTACGAACAGGAGCTGAGTGACCTGAGGAACATCCTGCAGCAGCTGACCGGAGAGAAAGCCCGAACGGCTCTGGAGCATGACCACCTGGAGGAGGACATTCAGCAGCTAAGGGCCAGGCTTGAAGATGAGGCGCGTAACCGGGAGGAGCTGGAAGCTGCAGCTAGAGCCATGAAGAAGTATGCCGAGGAGTGTCGTCTGGCTCGCCTGGAACTGGACAAGAAGCTGAGAGCCCTGGAGGACGAGGCAGTCTTTCTCAAGAAGAACCACGAAGAAGAAGTGTCCGAGCTCCTGGCCCAGATTCAGGGAGCGGAGGTGAGCTTCGACATGAGGGACTCTCTGAAGGCTGACGTTACCAGCGCACTGAGGGAGATCCGAGCACAGCTGGACAGTCACGCATCCAAGAGCACCACGCACGCCGAGGAGTGGTTCAAGGGTGAGTTTTCCAAATCTACTGTATGTAGTCAAAATAAAAAAGTAAAAACAAACTAAATGAAAATATCTGTTGCGCTCAGCATTTCAAACAGTATTTGCTCTGTCCATGGTTCTAAAAGTCACCAACCTCTCCCATTGCGACATGGGGAGCTTTTTCTTCTTCTTATAAATATAGATTGTCTGCACTCTTCCCGCAGTAATTAGAAATTCTTGTTTGCAAATGTTTTAAAACCTGGAGTCAATGCCTGTATAATACCAACAATCGTTTGACCATACGGATCATGTTGTTTGCACGGTAATATCACTTGGTGTTGTGGTGCAAAACCATGTCCTGCTATTAGCAACTTAAAACATGTTTGCATGATGCACTGAACATATAGACATAAGAAACTGATGTATAATGTAAAAGCCCTATATCAAACAATCAACTGTATCATCCAGAATCTATAGGCGCAGTGATTAATCATTACGAAGCCATTGTTTTTAATTGAGGCAAGAAAAAACATCTTAAGAGCAGTATATATCACTAACTAGATAAATGAGAAACAACAGCTTTTAACACAACGCTGTGCTGCTCCTTACAATGGGAAGGGTCAGAGCAGATTTTATTTTGGGAGGACATGAGATGTTTCCTGCAACAGGGATCTGTGTTAAAAAAATAAAAACTTTTGCCCTTCCAACCTCTGCAAACATCATTTGAGAGGAAAACAGCAATTGTTATGAGCCCAGTTGGCGCTAGAACGCTGAGCCCCTGCTCTTGCCTTATGATGACATGTTAATGTCATTCCCAAAAGTGTAGCTGATTCATATCAAAACCAAAGTGCATCCAAAATTATTTCAAATCAGGATAGCCAATTCAGAGTAAACTAATTTACTAAGTTTGTGTAACCCCGTGATAATATTGTCTCTGTACTGAGGAGATCTCATTTAGTGAAATTATTTAGGCACCACATTCAAATATGAACAAAATATCCCGAGTGCTCTGAAAAGTCGATTTATACTGCATATGTATGACATTAAACCTCCTCCTAAAGAAAAGGTTTCACAATAAGTTATTCTCCTTGTGTTTAACATTTTCAACTTTTATACATTAGTGTATGAAGAGAAATCACTCCCTGTTTCTAGAAGAACGTGAGCATGTTTTGTGTTACTCCATAAGGTTTCCAGTGAAGGAAGTAACAGTCGATGTTTTGACCTTTTGTACCACATGTATTTTTTTTTTTTTTGCAATGATTGATTTAAATGTTTTCAAAAGCATAAAGTCATGTAAAGGTCATTGGGAACAGAGGGCAGTGGATACATCATCACCATACTACAGCATGGTAAGATTAATTGCACCAATAGTGTACCTATTTATGACACCACCATTGAGGGCCGAGTAAGGTTACATGCAAGCAGCAGTTTAATGGCATGTCAGTCTACTAAATGGGCTATGAATTGTCACATGCGGTCAGCAATTGTTTACATGCTGACCTGATGGACTCAGTAAAAGGTCCAAACTGAGTGACCTTCCCTGTGTCCAGCTGACTGCAGTGCTGATGCTCATTCAAGCTTGGACGTGAGGAATGAAGCTGAGTCAGACCAGTGACTGACAGTGGTCACAGTCAAGGTCACTCAGGTTTCCCAGTGGTGACTGTCTGCTCTCAAAAGCCCCAAGTTGAGACAGACAACAGCTCAAATTTCCTGGGGGTAAAAACAAAGGCCAATGTATGTCCTGCAGGCTCAATAAAATGCTGAATATCTGTAATGGAAACCCTTAAAGCTCTTCAGTGGCTTGTAAATTAAGAGGTATTTTAAAGAGTTTTATAAGTATCATACATTCATTGTGTCTGCAATCCCTGTAGTGCGTATGGATCACCTGTCTGAAACTGCGAGGTCTAACCAGACTGCAATCCGCACGACGCAGGATGAGATTGCAGACTACCGTCGACAGCTCCAAAACCGCACTATTGAGCTGGAGACCCTCCGAGGAACCAAGGAGTCATTGGAGAGGCAGCGTTTGGAGAGCGAAGACAGACACCATGATGATCTCAACTCACTACAGGCATAAATACATCACTCATCCTTTAGGAAGAAACCCATTAAGCGCATAGGGCTTTTTATAGATCAAAGTTATATATCTCTCCTGAAAGAACGTCTGCATGTTTTATTTTACAGGAGACCATTAATCAGCTGGATAACGAGCTGAAAACCACCAAATGGGAGATGGCCAGCCAGCTGAAGGACTACCAGGACCTTCTGAATGTAAAGATGGCCCTGGATATTGAGATTGCAGCTTACAGGTTGGAAAGGGTTCAATTTGATTGACTCCTTTGCTTTTTAATGAGATATGGTTTTGACATTTTACTCCATACGGTTTGTCTTGAAAACAGGAAGTTGTTAGAAGGAGAGGAGAAACGCTTTGTGCTGGGAGGAGGTGTGTACTCTTACCTGGAAGGCAGACTCTCTTCTCACCTAAAAATGAAGGGAGAGGAGATCTCAGACACAGTCATAGTGGAGGAACAGACAGACGAGACCCAGGTGACAGAAGTAACCGAGGAGGCAGACGAGGAGGCAGACAAGGAGGAAAAAGAAGAAGAGGAGGAGGAAGAGGGAAAAGAAGAAGAAGAAACTAAAGATGAGGGAGAGGAAGGCCAGGAGGAAGAAGATAATGAAGTTGAGGAAGAGGTAGAGGAAGAACAGGAAGAAGAAAAGGAGGAAGTAGCAGATGACAAGAAGGAAAAAGAGGAGGCAGGCGAGTCTGAATCACCAGAAAAGGCTGCATCCCCTCCTTCAAAATCCCCACAACCAGAATCTCCTGTCAAATCCCCAGAATCTAAATCTCCACAAAAATCACCAGCTTCTAAATCACCTGCTAAGTCACCTGCAGTCAAGTCCCCTGCAGGAGATGATTCAAAGTCACCTGCACCAAAGTCACCTGTGTCAAAATCCCCACCCAGTAAATCCCCTGAAGCCAAATCTCCTTGCCCTAAAACCCCAGAACCAAAGTATCCAGAGAAGGAAAAACCAGCCCCTGGCAAAGATAGTCCTAAAACTGAGAAAAAGGAGGAGAAACATCAGCCCAAGGAAGATAAGAAAGAAAAAGAAGAGCCTGTAAAGGAGGAGAAGAAGGAGACACCCAAAGTGCAAGAGCCAGAGGAGAAAGCAGACAAAGCTGACTCAAAGAAGGAGAGCAAAGAGGAAACTACAAAAAAGGATGATGCTTCAAAAACTGCTCCCAGCAAGCCTGCAGAAGGCAAACCCACCCCAAAGACTGAGGCTAAAGAAAGCAGTGCCTCTGCCAAGGAGAAGCCCACTGCTCCAAAAGCAGAGAAGGCAGAACCTGAAGCAAAGCCTGCCTCTAAGGTAGAACCAGAGAAAAAAGAGAGCAAGACTGGAGAGAAGGAGCCCGAGAAGCCAGCGCCTAAAGCTGAGCCTGAAAAGGCTGAGACAAAAAAAGAGGAAAAACCATCCCCAAAACCATCTCCCGAAAAAACAGACACGAAAAAAGAGGAGAAACCAGCTCCCAAAGTTGAGCCTGAAAAAACAGACACGGAAAAAGAAAAAAAAACAGCTCCTAAAGCTGAGCCTGAAAAAACAGAGGTGAAAAAGGAGGAAACGCCTGCTCCTAAAGCCGAGTCTGACAAAGCAGAGAGCAAAAAAGATGACAAGAAGACAGAGGAGAAAAAGGACACAAGTAAAGAAGAAAGCAAGGCGGTGAAAGATGCAGGAAAGGCAGAAAAATCATCTGCCACTGAATCAAAGGAGACAAAGGAGGAGAAGACCAAGAAGTAAAAGTGAGAAGCCGTGGTGGAGATGCCAAAGAACCTCTAAGGGTGGGCAAGGTAGAGACGCTGGAGGTTTCCAGGTGTCCACAGACTGACACCGAAGTGTTTCAATAATGCAGGTAATGGTATGTAAGCAATAGTGCTTTCTGTAGCAAATAATCCCCCGCTGCCCATGTATGACCATGACTCTCCCTGATGCTTCTGATGTAACTGTAGTGAATGCTGAATGCTCTAAGCTCCTCATCTGAATGTGACGACTGCCTCTAACAAATAAGTGCATCTACACTAGAAACGCACTGACAGGGACTGCAGGGGTCGCTGTAACACATCTTCTACATTTCACGATGTAAAAAATCATGTCAAGTTTAAGTTTGTGACAGATGTCTATTTAAAGAGATACAAATGTCTATATTATATTTACAGATACACTTCACTGACGAAAGACTTGAATTTTGCTTGTTGTGCACCTTAACGCAGCTTCTCGTACCAGGTGAACTGCATTGTCTCACTCCTCTGGTCTGCAGTGCTACGACAATGATGACTGTGCTATGTATAAACTGAGAATATGCAATACGAAACAGCTAATAAAGGAGGAAAAATGAAAAGCTATTTTTTTCCTGTGGGTTTTCTTTGATGATCACAACTACAGTGCATGTGGTGCCAAATGAACTGTCAACAGATGATCTGACAGAATGTGAAGCTGAAAAGTAAATGCTGGGAGTGCACTGCATTGCGGTGAAGGAGAGGGGGAGCTCTTCCCACCCACGGCAGCCTCTGCATCATCAGGGTCCCACAGACCGTTTTCATGTATAAATCATCAACTGTGCTCTGTGCCTGCATGCAATGCTAAGAGATCACACACTATAGGATTATACACATTTCAATACAAACCTGACACTTCTGTGTAAGATAAATAAAAATTGCAAGTATAAAATAAAATATAAACACATACACTCCACCAGTCATTAGGTACACTGCTGAAATAAAACACCGGCCAAAGATAGTGAAGTCACTAACGAGGTTTCACCTTCGATCTAGAATCTTCCATCAGGTCTAGAACTAGCCAGGATCAGATCCAATGTACCGGGTGAAACCTGATGTTCTTATATTCTTATTTAACAAACCACATTCCCAATTGTGCTTTACACTGTCAAAAGGCATGCAATATGTATTATATAAATCTAATTCAGTTCATTACTCCCACCTCTACAACAACTAAACTCGGTGAAGTATTGGCTTGCTACAACTCTGCTGTTCACAACAACTGTGTATTACACAAATACAGAACTGCAGGGTGTGGCTCATATATAGCACTTCAAAACATCCATAGAGCTTATTGATGTCATTCAGCCCTTTGCTCACTGTGGCTTTATTTCCATAAGAAAGAGTATTTTAGACATGAGACAGCCAATGATGTAACAGTAAGGAAACAAAATACTTCATGCTGTGTACCACTGACAAAGTCAAGGGGCTCATATAGGGACAATTCAGTTAATTTTCTGGCCTTTAGCGTAATTTATCCAGAGACTCAATTCAATGCCATAGTCAAACTCCTTCAATAGA
Organism: Cynoglossus semilaevis; assembly: GCF_000523025.1. Lineage (NCBI taxonomy): Eukaryota > Metazoa > Chordata > Actinopteri > Pleuronectiformes > Cynoglossidae > Cynoglossus > Cynoglossus semilaevis. Next base: position 17,720,617 of record NC_024328.1, read on the forward strand.
CTTAAATAACTAAATGCTGTCACCAGGACAATAGATGATTAGTTAAAGGTCAACTGTCGAAACAGCGAATGTCATATCCATCAGACATGATTCTGAAAACATGACTCAGCTAAGAGCCAGCACTGAACCACAACAGCATAACAATCAGCCTATTGCAGACGGCACCTATAAATAGAGCAGCAGTGAGAAGGCAGAGAGAAGGATAGAGCTTTTACAGCAACAACAACTACAACAACTCGAGTCAAAAAGAGCAGACACCCAGGCATTCAGGACACTTTTTTTTTAATTTTTACGATTACTACGGTACTAAGAATTAAAAACGAATTAAGTTGTGTGTGAAAATCACAAAGCTAGGCTTAAGTAGAGTGGTAGAGTAAAGCAGTGAGGCTCCAAGGCTTAGCGATGACTGAAGAATCCCTGGGGATGGTTGTACTTGAATGGCTTCAGACGATTTGGACCTCTGGAATTGAAAAGAAGAGACAACTACCATCAGTGTTTGATCATCAATGCCATGGAAGTTGTATTAGAACAAATTCTTTCCTTACTTAATTAGTGGTTAGTGGTTGTTAGCCTCTGCTATAATCCCATGTGTTCCTTACTATTCCTCACCACCATAGTCTGAGCTGCTGAAGATGTTTAATGGCGTTGCTTAAAACTCATCACTTTTACTAATGTGTCTCAAATCTGCTTTCACACATTTCTTTTTTTAAGAAAACCAATCTATTATGGAAGACATCGATTCTGGGTCATGTCACGACATTGCACTTAGTCAGCACTTTTAAATGTACAAAATACTGTTTCAGTGAAGGGTCTGTTGGTTGCCTCAACAGCCTTTGTTGTTTTCTGTTCATCAATTGTTTCTTGGCGATATCACTTTTTCCCCAAAGACAGGTCAGGACAGAAATATAAATAAACTATGACTGTACCTGACAGTTCGTAGACACATTTTTTCTCTGGGAAACTCCCGTGGACCTTCCACTCCATCATCGTGTTCTTCGGTCTCTAAATAAACATCCAGGCAGACACACAGACGTGCCATCTGATTGGTGAGGAGCTGGTGTCCAGGATGAGGGCCTTGAAGCTCACTTTTAAACACGTTCACCTCACTCTCCATGGCCTTAAGACAAGACAAGAGTCAGATAATTGATGCTAGTAGCATAATAGATGCTACAGTGAAATCAAACAGAAGTAGAAAAGAAGGTTTTAGGTGAATTGTTATTGTAATGGCCGTACTCTGAGGTTGTCATCGGTACGTCCACTGCGTTCGCCCTTCCAGCTCAGAGAAAGGGAGAACAGAGGAGAGACCTTTGGGTAACAAGGACTCAGCACCACTGCTGCCTGGAGACGAGCTGTTGAACAGACACGGTACATACAGAAAAATTAGGTCCAAACAAGTGATCAATAATGAACTCATCAAGCAGCAGGGATTCGTATCTACCTGTGCCTCTTTCAACCACTGCCATGAAGTACATATCAGTCTCCTTTGCCAGGCCAGCCTCAGTCACATGACCTGTATATGGTAGAACCTTCTCAGAAGAACAAAAGACAAAAATTATAATTTCAAGGTATTTGTCTAAAGTGCAACTGACAAAGCATATTTCTTTGTGTGTACCATGTAGTCCTGGTGTGTAATGGTGGTCCAGCAAGCTAAACGTGAAATTATCTTGGCAGGAAAGAGATGCTGGCACTCACTGGTGATGGGGATGATGCTGTGCTCTGAGGGCAAAAGGACAAACAAACTCAGTTACATGATTGCCAGTGGAAAACAGACCAGCACACAGCTCACTGTCCAGCCTTGAAAGAGGTGGTAGAAAACTTTTGTGTAACAAAATAAGTAAAATAAAATATTTTGTTATACAAATGCCTGTCCTTTACAGTTTATAATAGAGAAAGAATTGTTGTAACACTGTTAGAAGTGAACTGCCCCACAGCTCAGTACTGCAGTACTCACTAAGGCAGTGGTTCCCATAGTGAGAGCCTGGAACTTACACAACAGCAATTTCTATTTTCTTTCGCCCCAGAGTGGGATAATTTCACCAGTTTGTAATTCTATTTCCTTCATTCCATCCACAAAAGGGAAGTGCTGCAGAAAGGGTGTTTGTAGCGTCCCCAACTGGTACGTGATTTGAGCTCAACAATACTCATTTCATATACATAAACATTTCCAGAAAACTTAATGTTTAAAAGTGATAATGTAACAAAGAACAAACCTAAAAAGACAAATTGTTTGTGCAAATCCATACGGGAGTGGACTCGTTTTCGCAGAAGCTTTATGGTGCTCTCCATGTGGCTGGCACTCAAGGAATTGCCAACGGGAACGGTCTGAGGAAAAATGTCCAGTATGACAAAACTGTAACGCAGTAAATCAGACATTTAATGAGGTTATTCTCAACACAAGCTCATACCTCTGAAGCATCGATACGGAAATTAAGCCCCCCGAGATACTGAACCCACGTGTAGG
>NC_024328.1:17723094-17743222 GCF_000523025.1 Cynoglossus semilaevis
CATAATCCCCAAAGGAAAGAATCCTAAAAGACAATGACAGAATGAAATCCCAGCATTTACCATAATTCACTGAACCTTGACATGTTAACAGTAAATTTAACCATAACAGAAGGTGAGCTGTCTGGCAGTCAGACAGCCACAACAGCTTTTCTACCTTTGCATAGTATTAAATGTATTAATATTAAACCTATAGATGCTTTGTTGCACAGTAACAGTTGTTGCACTGACATTTTTGTTTGCGTACACACATGTGCAGGTTCATGTTTAGGTATGAAATTAAAAAAAAAAAAAAACATGTTACATCTAATTAACTCACCCAACTTTGTCAAACTGGTAGCGATTAGCTGGATTTGGTGTTTCCTTTCCATGGTCGCCGGTGTAGAGACAATTGAGTAGAGTGTCTGATTTCAGCAGTTCCCTGCAGAACAGTGAATACACTATTAATTATCAGCCCACAGAACATTGAATGACTGTTTGAGTCCATATAATCAAACTCTCACTCTGCACTGAGGATAGTGTTCAGTTCAGCGAAGGCAGAGACCTTGGTCTTCACAGTCATGATATTCAGATTCATCAGATGGTAGAAAACAAGGTGGAGAATACTGCAATCTGTGGAGACAAGGAGCATGTCACATGGTGACTCATTTGAATATTTCAACAGTTCCTCAGCAAGCCTCTATGAAAAAAAAAAGAAATCACTGAATACCCCCGCCCCGGTCAAATTTTCTTTGCACTGCAGCGACAGACACGGAGAGCAAGGCAAGGTCAGAATAGCTGATGGCAGCACGCATGGGACACATACTAACTACACAAAAAGATATCTCACACTCGCTGCAGTCAGATACACTCTGTTGTTGTGTCTGTGCAAGACTGTGTTACTGCAGCTGTTGTTTTTTTTGTCTTTTGCTATAGTGAAATGCCTGCTATGTTTGGAAGCATTTCTGGAGAGAGAGGAGGCACAGAAAATAGAAGCAGACAAAACACAGAAATGTGATTTCTAGCTTTTTGCAGGTAGTGCAGACTCACAATGCTGCAAGCACCCCTCCCTTCTCTTCTCCTCTCCCCTCACCCACTACACCCTCCTCCCCTCTTTGGTAGAATTACTCCTGCAATGCAGGTTTCTGTGTAAACTGTCACCATTCCAGTTCTCACCACCACAGGAAATAAAGGGGTAGACATGTCAACTCAACTGTGGCTAATGATGTCTTTATAAATAATATCCAGAGTAAGATATCAATCAAATTCACAGGTATATGATTTCGTATATGTCACATTAGTATGTAGTCTCAAATGGTGTCTTTAGACCGAGTTAAACATGTTTTCTATGGCAAAGATTCTGAGCCTTATTTATTGCATCACTACTTTTGTAGCATTACCATTATTGACGTATTAAAAGATGGTGCCATAAATGCAATGATTACATTTACAAATAGTTCATTGAAGTTAACTTACACTTAGAGAACATTTTGCTATTAAATAAAACCAACGTAAAACATGGTTTATTAAAAAGAAAACCCAAGAATTGTAGGGGGAGCTGGATATCAATCTTTCATGTAAAATACTGATAATGCAACCTGCAGTATTATAAATGTATTGATTTTACTTTGTATGGATAATGTATTAATACTGCTGTATCTGCTATTTATTTAAAACTAATCTTAGATACAGCGTTTTTGATTACTTAATTCAAACATTCAAAAAGTGCAAGTTTGTGCAAAGATTAAATCCGAGTATCATAACAAATCAGCTGACATGCTGGCACTCTGGTGTCTAAATGTCACATTGGTTGTTTTTTCTTTTCTAGAGAAAATATTGTATAAAACTCCACGCTACAACAGCAACAGGCTAATCAACTGTCATTTACATTGTAGTGTTGTCTCTTTTTACAGAATGTTAAGCAGAGCAGTTTTGTGATAGTTTCTGGAATGTTTATGGATCAGATCAGTCTGGACCCATCCCATCAGAACCAAAGGCCGATGCTGAAATGATGGCCTGTATCAAGTCTTTGGAATAATCTGTTACAAGCTTCGTTCTATAATAAATCTGAGAAATGACTACAAATACAGTATACAGTCTCAGCTCGGAGCCTAGCCAATATGTCTGATTTACCATAGGTGTAGCACTTTTTTCTTGAAATGTTTACCTTTGCACTTAAGTTCTAAGCACAGTGACAGTGGATGCCTTTTCAGCATCTCTCGTCTTTTGTCATCCAACTGGCCTCCTGCCGTCGGTCTCCTCCTCTTCTGTGACACAGACAGTAACAGGCAATGGAAACACAAGACAGCATGAGAGGAAGCCAAATGAAGTGCATGACACTACGGCACTGAAAATAAATTAGTAAACCGTTTGCATAATTTTCAGCTGATAACAGGAGAAACAAGATAGCCATGGTGCAACTACAGTATTTTAACCAGGCATTTTATAGCCAACTAGACACATAATTGTAAGTAAAAGGTTTAAATCTTTATGGGTGAACTGTTACAAAAATAGCATGCTATGTAGTGTGGGTGGCCAAAGAGGGATCAGGTTGCAGTCACTCTACCAATTCTTGTAAAATTTTGCTTGAATATCCAACACCGACAATCATTTAGATGCAGGAAGCAATCAAATACCACTGCTCCCTGAGAGCACAAAAGTGTGACAGCAAGGGCTTCAAGGAGAATTTGTCTGACTGGTGCAGAAAAGAGTCTATTAGGAAACCGCTACACTCACCGACATGAGTGATGTACAGTATGTGTGTTTGGGACTTACCGTTTTCTCTTGTTCTTCCTCTGCATCTGAATCACTCTCATCATCTGAGAAAAAAATCCTATAGTTAATGTATTTTTACAAACATGAAATATTAAAATATACAGGTCACCAACACTTTAGGCTTGTGTATCTTAGGGATCACTCTTCACGCATTCACACAAAAAAAGAAAAAAGTAATCCATTTGCTTCATCATTAATGTATTTGGCTGTGTACCTTGGGAATCTTCTGGAGGTTTGGACAAGGCCTTGGCTTCATCCACATCACCACTGATTGACACAGTGAGATTTTTATCTAAAATTAAAGAAGAAAAGTGAAAATTAAGACTCGAACGAGAAAATAAATTATAGGTATCTCGAAACACAGAACAGTCTAAAGACTACTGACCACAGGCCTGTCCATAGGCATTGGCTTGAACAAACAGAACATAGAGAGGTGGAGGTAGATGGCGAGCAATCTCATTCTGTTTCTGTGTCTGTTCAAAAGGCATGGACAAGCACCGCTGCACTGGGAGAGAGGCCTACAATAGAACAAAGATCACAGTCATTTAACATTAGCTTGGTGGCAGCCGCCTTATCTTCACAGAGAACGTGGCCCAACCCCTGTCAAAAATCAAACACAAGATTTATTATACCTGCATAATGGCATTTAATCCTGGCTGCAAACTCATAAGATGCGCTTTCTTTTCCTCGATGCTTTTCTGGGTCTTTTCCTTTCTGGCCAGAGACTCTTTATATTCCACTGCCAACCTGCAATGAAGTGTGGAAATTTACCAAATGTTATTCTGTGTAACAGAACTGTAGATCGCCTGTGGATTCTCTATGCACACCTTTTTCTTTGTTCAAGCTCCCAGTCCAGTCGAGCCATTGTGAGCTGGTGGGGATCACTTTCTGTAATGTGAGGTCTGGAAATTTCCTCAGGAGCCTCCCGGTAAAACTCATCCTCAGAAACCAACTCAATCTCCTCATGTTTAGACCTGGGGCAGTAACAAAAAAATAAGTACAAATATCTTATATTTATATATCTTTGACTTATTTTGCTTAGTATAATAGATTGTGATAAAATGGCTTGTGAAATCTTTAATATTTTTAGCAGCTAAAAAAAAAAAAAATTCTTACTTAAACTCGAGACACTTGCTAATCTCCTTCTGAAGATGCATAACTTCATAAAGCAAGTTCTGCAGCTGGAGGTGTAACACATCCACCTTCTGTTTTGCCTGGGGAAAAACAGTGGTTAAAATTTTCACAAACCAAGAAACCATAACAATATATGCACATAAAGTAGGATATAAAAAAGTTCAAATCTGCAGAGACAGCACATAAACAAAAACATAAGCAAGTGTAAAAAATGTAACACATTTCTTTGCTGACAAAAGCATCACTATGCTCTCACTATGCTCAACAATTCTTTCTCCATCAGCACAACAATAAATATACAGATTTTTTTCACAAACAACTAAAATACAGTGACGCAATGTAAACAATGTTAATGATGATGATTTCCGTGAGACTTACCTCGTGTGTTTGGTCTCTTCCTTTCTTCAGACGCATATGAGCCAGACGATTGAGCTTTTTCAGATTCATGAAATGAATGCAGCTTTGCATACGTTTTTCCTCAACCTCAGCACACTGTGAGGAAGAAAGAAACTTGAATCTATAGTTAAAATTAATTATTTGTTTGCTTTGCCTGCAATCAGAGTGTAATTAGTATACATTGGCAAAATGGTATGATTCTTACCCCTTCCTTGGCCCCATTAGCCTTGAGCTCCTGGATCTCATTCATGAGAGTGGCCAAACTCTCACATGACTCCTTATATTGTATGTAGTCCTGCTGTGGGTCACTGATGTCCAGCTCCACCTCCTCATTATACACACGGGCTTCCTGGGAACAGATATCACAGCAAAGTAAATATTATAACTTAAAGACGCAAATTTCAGGATGCCAAACTTTTAGACTATAACTTACATTTGTTTATCACCTAAGACCAATTTTACAAATTAAGTCCATACACATTTGAATTATTTTTCTTAGAGGAAAACCAAAGCTGGAGTCACAAAAGGTAAATGTTTGGCACTCTCTCAACCTGAAAGTTGAAGTGAAGAGCACTAGCTTTCTTTCTGCTGGTGTTTACAGTAGTTCTATGTATGGTCTATGACTTTGTTTGTATTCTATTTTAAATAATAACAATAAAAATAGCAAGTATGTAGCAGTGGGAGTTTCCCATTATTTACAAAGATATTTGATGGAGCATAAATATCTGATTTACCCCTTCCTACACAAGTGCATGTGTAGATGGGAGACACTATGTGTTGCTTAAAGACGCGTTGTGGTTACCTGCTGTTCTCCTTCAGTGCGACCTTTTTTCACCTCCGGGGTTCCTCCTTCACTGCGAAGAACCTTCGATTTTCGCTTCTTTAGGGCGTCCGATGACATTGCTGTCTAAATCGTAAAAACAACAAGACAACTTCGGTTTATGACGAACATATTTTCCTCTATTGTCCTAACCATAGCTAAGACCGGGGCTAAGACTGATTAGCTCGTAGGCTATTATCGATGCTAATAGATAACGCACATGTCGACTCAGCATAGAGATATTTTCTTCGCACAGAACAAAGAGTTATATATTATATGTGTCGACAAACATATTTTATTCACTTACCCGAAGAACCAAATTTGTAGATGCCGTAACTAAAATGTAACCAAATGCTTTTCAACATGTACTCGCCACTTTGACCAACCAAAGAGCGCGACCGTGGACGGAAGCTGAGGCGTGCCAAAATACATCTGCCACAGTGCCACCTACAGGAGTAAAACAAATTCACCCCCCCCCCCCCAAAAAAAAACCTTCACAAATACAGTAAGACTGGGATTCTTGAATTTATTTATTTATCTGGAATAATTGTTAAAGTAGTTTTCATGTAACGATGTGCTTCTTAATACTATAAATTACCAATGAAATGAAACAATATAAAATGTGTTACAAACATATAATTTGATTACTTTCTGACATTCAAAAAAATAGCAAATACAATTTGAAAAGACAATGATTAAGCAATGTCTTTAAATGTGTATCAACCTAAGGGCTGCATACAATTTCAAACAGACATAGAATGTACAGTGCTCTACAACATAAACACAGTATATCACATGTGTTTCAATTAAAGTTTTTTTTTTTTTTTTTTGTTGCTGACAGAGACTTAAAATCAGTCAGTCACCCCTTTTAGTCTGAGCAAGTACAGAAAATCAAATCACGTAAGGTAACAAAGGACCACCTTTTTGGCAATGTGCACACAAACTTAGGTCTAATAACCTGCATTTTACTTTCACAGAAGCACACTCTTCTGTTTTTTTCCTATTCTCCCTCTGTAAAAAAATTGAACACACATGATCAGAAGAAAAAAAGTAACAGTTCTTTATTCTACGGAGTTGATGTTACTGGAAAACATGATGCTTGTTTACACAGGTATTAATCAATATCACAAGCAGATCATGTCTGTCTATCTTTCACATTCAACAGCTTAGCCCTATTTGGCCATATCTATCAGACTCTGCAAAGATGTGGGCACCCAAGTTTTCTCTCCTTGCACAAACACAACACCTCTGTCTATGTAAATGACAATGCGTCCAAATGTGTACAGCTGTTTGCCTTCGTGGCGTTTGGCCACTAATGGCATAAAGACAATGTTATTTTCCTCTGCTTTGGTCTGGATAAGATCTTTAAAGTTTGTTGGTCCAGAACTACTGACTCCTCTCTGAGCCACACTCTCTGCCTCTCGGCGTTCGTGCATCGCTTCATACTGGAAGTCCTTCCTTCTCTCTGTTTGCGTGAGGTATGCAATATTCTCCCTTGCACCTGGTTGCATATATCCACCTGTAGACACATAATTATTATGGTTAATAAAGAGCATGAACATTTTTCTGAATGACATTTTATCTTTTTAAAATGTGTTAAATACTGACCCATGGCTGTAGAAACAGCACGGTTCATGATGTCCAAAGCTTCATTGAACTCCTCTTTTATGACAGGTTGTGCCAACAAAGCATCGCTGAACATGCTCTTCCATCCCAGGTACCATTTAGTGATTTCTTCATAGTTAGGATTGTTGCTTAACCATGAGCACAACACCTATAATCAATAGCAAAAACATAATCCAATTTATTTCTTGATAAAAATCTGTAAGTAATCGTGTATGACTATGTGTAAATGTTACTAACCTGCAACCATTTTGGGAAAAAATTTTTGTCCAGCAGAGAAACCAGGCTTGAAGGGGACAGCATTCCCTCCCAGTCCATGACCCAGTGAAATGGCTCCATCTGCTGCTGGTGAGGATTGATAACCAATTCCTCTAAACACAAAGCTACAAAAAACAAAACAATAATAATAATAATAATAAAAATACAAGAAATGAGTGGTAAAAATATTAACAAGAAAGCAAACTTTCTCTACTGTGGTATTTTTTAGCCTGTTACATATTAAGACTTACCTAGCTTTGGAATGATGTTTTTCACCATAAAAGCTTCCCATGCGCCAGGTGTAAAAACATCTTTCCAAGGTTGCAGGATAAGTCGTGCTGAAGAATCACTTGGATGCCAACGCTGCAGAGCATTCGACAGTTTACTTCTAATGGGCGGGTACAAAGGCTCCAAGCGGGACTGTAGTAGAGGAAGCCAAGGGTGGATCCAGGAGTGGATGGGAACTGTGTCTGTCAAAGGGTTCCAGGTTTCCACCTAACAGAAAATGGAAAAATTCAAATCTTGTAAATTTGGAGAAAAGTTATATATGTAAAAAAAAGAGCAAATATTTTACAAGAACAAGAATGTGTTTTCATGGTGAGATGCTCTGTATGTCTTGCCTCTCGCTGTAGTCGTGGTAAGATCAGCTGCTCCAACAGGTGATCCCTGATCCACACAGGGAGCAGAGGAGCCCACATTTCTAAGCAGTCTACCATCGGGCCAACTATACGAGGCTGCCAGCCTAACACACAAGGCCGTATCACTGGGATCCACACTTCCCACAAAAGCCTGAAAAAAAAGAAAAAAAAAGTTTAAAACATGTATTTGTTCTAAAGCATTAGGGCAGCTGTATCTGAAGCTGATACTTTAAATAACCTGTGGTAAGGGTCCATATTTGAGTCTGGAGCACTAGAGTGCAGGTCTCTAGACTCAAGAATTGCTCTCCACTGACCAACATCTTCCAGAAAATAAGAGTTGTCCTGGAAATTGTTTACAAACCTTTTAGACCGTTTTTTGACATTTAGACAAATTAATAACAAAAGATAAAATCAAATAAAAATACCTTCAGTGGGTCCCAGGAACAAAGTTTCTGTTTCAGCAATGGATGAACAACTGCTACTGCTAAGTCTGCCAATCCCATCATTTTGTATTCTTCATAAAAGTCTGTTTGCAAGGTCTCGAAGATCTGGGCACACTCCTAAACATAAAAAAGAAATGCACATTTTCATATTGAAGACTTATTCAAGACTTAAAACTAACCCAAACGGAAATCATGTTTCTTTTCCTTTTTGCATTTTAAGTAAATGTACCTGCAGAGTGGGTCCTTCCCCAGGTGCTACGTCATCTGAAGGAAAGCGATCTACCAATGCCAGTACAGCCTCCATTCTTTGGATGGCTTCTTGTTCGGCATCCAGTCTTTTCTGCAGTGCTTCTGACTCGTGGCTTAGAGACACAACTATGTCTTTTTCATGCTCCAAACGCCTGGCAGACTGCAAAAATGGAATATGGCCAGAAAAGGGGAGATTTGTTTAATAATTCAAAAATATGAACAATTATTTAAAACAGCATCAGATTATTGATTCATTTAGTACCTGTAGTATGTCATGTTCTGTAAGGTCTATTAGCAGCTGCAGGTTATGTTCAAGTTCTGGCAAAGCAAAGCCAGGTCCTTTCTGCTCTCTACTGGAAGCACTCGGAGGAACTTCTTCTGGAACACTGTGCTTATTGGACATTTGACTGTAACTGTAGTAAACCTTTTGCTCTCTTCCAGTCATATCAATCACCTTGAAAAAGTTTAGAAAATTAGTAAGTAAGTTCACAATTTAGTTTGCCCTTATTACATTTACATGAATATAAATTACATACGTTTGCCTTGAAAAATGAAATATAATACCCAGACTTCAAGGGCAGAAAATGCATTCTAGACAGACCTTGACTTGTGCCAGCTCTCCAGCAGTTGCTGCTTGTGTGCTGCGTCCTACTAGTTTGCCTTTAGCCTTCAGTTCAGCTACAGTTTTGTAGGAGTACTTGGGTTTCTTCTTCCCTTGTGTCCCTGCAGGATCCTTACGCCACTGGCCGAGCTCTTTCTGATATTCCTAAAAAGAATTTGATAAGAAGATCGAAAAGTTTTAGACCAACTGAACAGAAGAATTAATTTCAATCAATAGCTTGATCCTGCTCATGAAAACAGGTTATAAAACCTAAACTGTACCTTTTCTTCCTCCTCATCTGAGTCTATTACTGGGAAATCCTGAAGGCTCTGCTTGGTTCGTTCACTGCCATAAGCACCAACTGCTCCCTTCCCTTTGCGAACCTTTGCCTCAATTGGTGTTACAATACCTGTAGCAACAATGATTCATGTATCATTTTATTAGAATATAGAAAACAAAACTGCAGGTTTTTAAGAATCTTAGTCCACCATTACCTTGTGCATTTTTGCCTAAGCCTCTGCCAGGCTGATATCCCATTTTTTGTAGAAGCTTCTGTCCAATTCCCTTTGTGTGCTTCTCCCAGCTACCAATGCCTTTTCCAGGCTGGATTCCACCTGCAAACCTCTGAGATTGCTTCCTGTTGAAATCACCCTGCCAACAATAACATGTTAATTTATATAGATTTTTTTTTATTTAAATGGCAGAATAAACTATCCTTTTACCATTTGAAGCCTTTTGGGTGCATTGCGTTGAGGAGAACGGGCCGGAGGAGCATCATCATCATCTGCATCATCATCTAGGTCTCCTTTTTGTTGCTGTTTTTCCTCTTCTGCAGTCTTACGCAGACCAGCACTTACAAAACTGACTGGAGCAGAGTAGTCTTTCGATCTGGAAAAACATATTTAAGTAATATGTATTTCCTGCATCTGCATTCACTGGGCGTTTTTGATTCAGACAGCAACCTTATAGATGGTTTTCTGATAATCGTTATTACCCATGATGCATCGCGCCGCTGGCCATGTTGTGCGGCAAAAGACGCGAATAGATAGACGTAAACAATCGATAATGAAAACAAAAGACAAGAATATTAAATCGCCGGAGGTCGATCAGACAAAATTGTTGTATAGAGATTAACTGGACACAATTACAAAGGCAAGATACTTGGACAAGTTGAAAATAACGGATGGAAAAGACACATACGAAGTCAACAAAGCTGAGTGGAAACGGGCGGACATTGAAAATTGGCCAGACAATGTATATAATACGGTATTTATTAACCCCCAAATAATACAGTGTGTTAATGTAAAAATCACAGTGACATATACCGATGTATGTCTTGTGAATATCATTAGAATAACAGTTTACATGGAGGATTTATGTTTGCAGTGTGTGCATTTGTCATGTATGCAAAGCACATTTTGATATATTTTAATTTTATTGACATTAAACATATGAATTAAATTAAATAAAACAAAAATTATATAAATTAAATAAAGAGTATAATGTAATTACCCGAAATAAAGTGTTCAGAACAGACCTTGTAATTCCTTTTGCTTGGATCTGGGATGAAATTAGAAATTGTCCCATTGTTGGTAGAAGCCCACGCAACACAAGTATTTACCATTAACGGTGTTCTTTTATGTATTTAATATCTATCTATACGCTCTTTTGCCACACAAGATGGCGGACTACGGAACTATGGGTAGTAGCGCAACGCCATCAGAAAACTATCTATGCTCATGCACATTTTAAAATTCAGTTTTGCCACTAGTACAGATCCTTTCCAAAAAATTAGAATATCGTGAAAAAGTTGTTTAATTTCCATAATTCCATTCAGAAAGTTAAACTTTCATATATTCATAGATTCATGGGCCACAATTTAATCAATTTCAGGTATTTTTGTTTATTTTTTACATAATTTTGGCTTCCAGCTCATAAAACCCACAAAAACAGGATTTCAATAAATTAGAATACTGTGAATTAGAATACTGTTTTTGCAGAAAATAAATAAAGAAAAAAAGAAATCAATCAAAATATGGTACTTTCAAAATGATATATCAATCATCAATACTTGGTTGGGAATCCCTTTGCCTTAATCACTGCCTTGATGCGACGTGGCATTGAGGCAATCAGGCTGTGGCATTGCATAGGAGTTATGGAAGCCCACATTTCTTTGATGCTTGCTGTCAGCTCTTCTTTGTTGTTGGGTCTGGTGCCCCTCATTTTCCTCTTGTGAATACCCCATAGATTCTCAATGGGGCTTAGGTCCGGCGAGTTGGCTGGCCAGTCAAGCACTGTGATGGCATGAGCATCAAACCAGGTTTTGGTGCTTCTGGCAGTATGAGCAGGGGCCAGGTCCTGCTGGAAGATGAAATCTGCATCTCCATACAGATCCTCAGCAGAAGGAATCATGAAGTCCTCCAAAACATTCTGGTAGACTGTTGCGGTGACCTTGGATTTAAGAAAGCAGAGTTTACCAACACCTGCACTGGACATTGCACCCCAAATCATGACTGACTGTGGATATTTCACACTGGACCTCAAGCAGCTTGGGTTCTGTTCCTCACCCGTCTTCCTCCAAACCCTTGGACCTTGATTCCCAAATGAAAGGCACACTTTACTTTCATCGGAAAAGAGGACCTTGGACCACTGGCCAACATCTCCCGGATTCGTCTGAATGTGGTGGTTTTTGAAGCTGTGACTCCTGCCTCAGTCCACTCTTTCTGGATCTCTGCCAGATTCTTGAATCTTCTCTGTTTGAGAATCCGCTGAAGCCCACGGTCATCTCTTTTGCTAGTGCATCTTCTCCTGCCACATTTTTCCCTTCCACTAGACTTTCCATTGATATGCTTGGACACAGCACTCTGTGAACAGCCAGCCTCCTTAGCTAGGAACTTCTGTGGCTTACCCATCCTATGGAGGGTGTCAATGATGGTCTCCTGGCCAGTTGTCATGTCTGCAGTCTTCCCCATATTGAACCGAACTGAGACAATTGAACCAAACCAAAGCAATTAAATAACACCTGGGGAAACCTGTGCAGGTGCTTTGAGTTTAGTAGATGATTGGTGTGTGACACTCAGTTTAAAACATTCATGCCCTGATGATTTCTTCACAGTATTCTAATTTATTGAAATCCTGTTTTTGTGGGTTTTATGAGCTGGAAGCCAAAATTATGTAAAAAATAAACAAATAAATACCTGAAATTGATTAAATTGTGGCCCATGAATCCATGAATATATGAAAGTTTAACTTTCTGAATGGAATTATGGAAATTAAACAACTTTTTCACGATATTCTAATTTTTTGGAAAGGATCTGTATATTTGGCTTTAGGGTTGTTTTAAAATATTAAAGATACCAAAACCGGTGACTTACTTTTTGCCTCCAAAACTTGGCCTTTCATCCTCATCTGAATCTCTGTCGGCCCAGATGCCATAAGTTGCCTGCTCCTTGGACTGCCTGTAGTGCCGACGGTCTGGGTTGAACTCATTTGCCAGGTCCCAGTCTGTCACTTCAAAGCTCTCTATTTCGACGCCTTCCTCTTCCTCCTCCATCCCTCTCCGTCCATAAAGGTGGGACATGGACATTTCTGAAAGACAAACCAACCTTTTTAAATGAAAAATGAGCTACATGTTGACAAGAGACAATTTAGCAGATAAAAGGTGAATGACAAATTGCTATACGATTTACTTTGCCTATCAGCAATGCTACGTATTTTAGATGATATTAGATAAATACCAGTATGTGGCAACTTTACCGCATATATTACTTCAAAAAATATAATTATAAATTAAATTGTAACAAAAAAAACATTAAAACGTATGTTGTGAAGATATTCGTTGCATTTTACCAATACGTATACACCAAACAAAACGATTACGATTACATTACGATGTCACCGCTACCTTTAGACAATGTAAATGCTTGAAAACATTCCTACTTCAGAAATAAAACCACAAAATACATGTTCAGAACGTCACATCACCTTACTTTTATATCAGTAGAATATAATCTCTTCGGCAGGAGAAACTAAGAACTAACCATCGAATCGGCTGTTAGCTTGAACGTGCACTAGCCTACACATTACGTTACGTTACGTTAAAACTTCCGGGGTTCACAAGTGACGTTCCTTCCACATGTAAGACAAAATATTTAATTTACTTGATTATATGCTAAATGTATGGAAAATATTCAAATTGTTTTAACATTTAGAATATCCATACATTTAAGGAGTCAATTAAGGACAAAAATATAGTTCAAAAATAAAACCGCACCGGAAGTAAAAAGAAATGTGTTGCACTAAATACTGTTCCCATGTCCTTAACCAAATTATTACCACTAAAAAAAGGAGTAATAAACATGTCACACTTTGTAGGCCTTATTAGAATATAAAATGACCGACTTTGGAAAAGAGTGGCAGTTAGCCGGGCGGCGAAAAGACGCAGCACGAAAATCAAAGACGCGTAAAAGGTCTCCACCATCTGCACGTTGTCAGGAGGAGGACTTGGACATTGAGAAAACTGTCAAAAGAATTAAAGACACAACGTATGTAAACCAATTAACCTACTTGAAATTAAATGATTGCACTTAATACTGAGCACATTACATAAATGCATATAAGTTTTTTTTCTTGTATTACTCCAGGTCTGAGCTAGGCTGTGAAGAGTTTTGGCAGAAATGGAAAGGTGAGTGTGGAAACTGTTAAGCACGTCCAAATTACAGTTTGCTTTAGTTTTGGACACTTTTATTTCCTCTTTTATTTTTAGCGATTTTAATTGCTTTTGTTGTTTTCCTGCGTAGTTTTGCATTAATGTTTTGCGTAGTCACATTTATCTTTAAGTTCGTCCTCATTTTTCCTTGTTTGCAGTTTCAATACATTTATTGAACACAATTATTTTAATGTCTTTGCTGTTTTTCTGTGACATATAATTTTAATTGTTTTATGTACTTTATAATTGTGATGCAGCTTTGCCTTTATATGTGTGTATATGTGTGTGTGTGTGTGTATGTTTTTTTTAAATTATATTTGTATATTCTTGATACTTTACTGTGCTTTATATCTGTTTAAGGTTTGGGCCTGTTGTTTTTCTTTTGTTGGTTTTAGTTTGAATTCAACATTTGCAAACTAGGCAGATGTAAAATTTAACAGTTACACTATAACAAAAGGTTTGGTATAATCATATACAAAAAGCGCCTTGTGTCTGATCCCATCAACAATGCCTTAACCAAATATATACTTATTTATAAATATAGATTAATATATAAATGATATAAAATAAATAAATTAACCCTTCCCTTGGTTGTTTATTTTTTTGCAGAGCAGATCCTGGTGGCAAGTTCCTTTTCAGGATTTTTTGAGGGTGAGCGCACAGATCATTCATTTGAGGAGCCAGAGCGGTGCCAAGAAGGGAGACCATGTCAGCAGCTGGAGTGTGTGTGTTACGGTCTAGGCTCCTTCTCCTCTTGTCCCTCTGCTCGTTTTCAGCTTGCTATGTTGCTGCTGCTTCTGGATGCACGGCAGGTCAGATGGGTTTATTAAGTATAAACATAACCATTGCTAACACTTGCCAATATTTATCATGAACTGTTTTTTTGGTCAAGATTCCATTGAAGAACTGTTTGGTTTTTGATCCAATATTTTCTAATGGAGAGAAGATGGTTTTAAAGAAGCTGGGTCTGAATGTGCTCTCAGAAAATGAGGTCAGTGAATGCATAGTATATAAAGATATAGAGTAAGAAGGGCAGACATAAGCCACAATTTTATCATATTTTCACGACAGTTGCTGCTAGCTCACAGCTAATAATAAAGAACAATCTTTAGAACAAACTGAGAGTTGATGAGGTTTGTTGTTTGACAAAAAAATAAATAAAATTATTGAATTAAATTAAATAAGAAATCATCACATGTATTTAAGATTAGGAGCAATGGTTCATATTGTCATTTGGCATTTAACTTTAATTACTTTATTTTGAAGGAAGGAAAACGTTTGGCAACAAAGCCCACAATCTTCTATCTGATGCATTGTGGGAAAGCCCTGTACAACAACATTTTATGGAAGAACTGGAGCACAAAATGTCTTTCTCTGATCATGATTATCGGAAATGGCTTTACTGGGATGAAGGACAGGTTTGTTAAAGACAATTATGAGGGAGATGATTGTCAAGTTTGGAAAATTTTAAGAAATTATTACACTAACTTTTGGTCAACTTTTCTACAAACAGGTCGATTGACAGAGAATTTCAGCGTGACTACAGCTACATGAACCAGGCTTTGGATGTTTGCGAAGAGAAACAACTGCCTTGTCCAACACGTTTTATTGATGTTTTCGGTGACACAGCAACCATTACCTTTCCTCTTGGCAACCTAAGTAAACTCCCACAATCCACCTGGGTAGAGCCACAGGAACCAGAGTACCAACACTGCCCTGATTTGGAGATAATTCTAAAGAAAAGTCAGATGTGATACTCGGAGAAGGAGACAATGGACTTTTAAAATACTATGGTATTCACATTAATACCATAGTATTTATGTGAAAATATTTTTTTTCTTTAATTCACATTAAAGAAAATAATAATATATTACCATTGTGGTTTCATGCTTTTGAAATTTAAAAAAATGATCTCTAAAAATCAGCTGTTGTACCTTAAAAAAACAATTAAAATTAAACAGACATGAACTCATTGCTTTGCTTAACATTTAATTACATGTTTTGATCTTTTTTATAGTAAAATATGTCTATAAGGTCCATAAAAACAAGCTGATTTGTTTTGTGCATACACCAGTTTCTGGACGCCATGTTTCTTTCTACATAAGACCCCTGGGTTAAAATCCCTGCCTCCCAAAACACTTTTAAGATATTCTATTTTCTTGTGAAGGACATTGAATAGTTTTATCAACCAGTCAAAGTTCCTCGTAACTCATTTTCCATGGTGAAATTAATATAGTATTTCAGTATTAAGTTGTATTTTAATTATGGGAAATAACTATCTCTAACAGGATAGTGGTTTTGCCTTTTTTTTGGGGTGGTAATTCTGTGGCATTTGAGCTGCCGGATAATTACCTTTTACTAGGTTTTTTGTTTTGTTTTTTTTTTTAAGAGAGAGTCTAGCATGGCCTCAGTAAGGATCACAGAAGGGGAAATGAGGATGTCCTGCGTCTCTCCACACCCTCTTACCGTCTCTCTGTTGAACAAACACAATCAGACAAATATTTTGTGTTTTGTATCGTGATGTAATATGTTATAATATGGATTGGGTTGCTGCAAGATGCCACATGTCAGATCACAGACTCACTTCCACAGAAGGGACGATGAATCGAGTGTTGCGGTTGAAGGAATCGATCAGCTTTATGTCATCCTCTGAGAGTGAGAAGTCAAACACCTGTATGTTCTGCTGGATTCTAGAGGGTGTCACACTCTTAGGGATACACACCACACCCCTCTGAACATTCCACCTGCAGACAACAAACAACCATGATAATGAGTCTGCAGTTGTTACAGAAACTGTAAAAGGTGACAGTGTGTAGTGATGGTGAAACCGAACCTCAGTATGACCTGAGCTGGGGTCTTGTGGTATCTCAGGGCGATGGTCTTCAGCTGAGGATCCTGCAGTAGACTGGGTTCATCAGTAGATGCCCACGGTCTGTCTCCACTGCCCAGAGGACTGTAGGCTGTCACACACACTCCTACTGACCTGCGACAGAGGTGTTTTCTTTGTGACTGATATAGGAGGAACAACAACCTCACAGCCAAACAAAGTCAGTTTATGGCTTTCAAGCAGACTGAGACACTTGCTAAATTTATTCAAATAAACTCTAGACCACACATGTCAAACTCAGGCCCGGGGGCCAAATCTGGGCCACAGTGTAATTATATTTGCCCATGAGATCATATCAAATGTGTACTAGAGTTGGTCCACCAGTATATAGCCCCTATATACAGACAGGCTTTGTATTTAGTATTAGCAATGTTTGCTATGTTATATCACATACATTTTGTTTTGTTTTTTTTGTTGGCCTGTGAAAAAAGATTAACATTAAAAAGGAACTGGAAAGGCTACAGATAAAAAAACATAATAAGAAACTAATACGACTGATATGTGTTTAATTTAATTTATTAAATTTAAATTTAACTTCTCATGTGTTTATAATATTAATTCAATGATCCAATGTTTACACAAAACTAAAGTTTGTTTCCATATGAAAACATTCCTACATTACAGATCTGGAGACAAGTAAAAACATGAACAACTACTTTAAATTTTTCAATAAATCTTAAGTTCGGCCCAAGACCTCCTGTCAGTTTTTAAATTTGGCCTACTGTGAATTTGAGTTTGACACCCCTGCTCTAGACTAATTAATATTGTTGATGCTTTACTGAAGTTTTGAAAGTTGCGACTCTTGACGCATTCTACAAGCCGCTACCAAGATGAACAGTAATAACTACAATTCAACTCCATGAAGCAGAATTTCGAGTGTTACTTTTGTATATTTTTCTTGAGATTTTTCCAAATGGATAATTCCATAATTTGGATTATTCAGTTGCACTGACCGGCAGTGAGAGAGCAGGTCTGCTTGAATCATGTAGGGATGACACTCCACCTGTGGTGAGAGGATAAAAGATCATTTTATTTATAAAACACTATAAAACACTTTGGTCAGCTAGTGTTACACATGGTACCTGGTTGACCACAGGTTTGTGTCTGGCCACGCTGATGATTTCATCAGTCTGTCTGGCGTTGAAGTTAGACAGGCCTATGGCTCTGACTAGACCTTTATCCAGTAAACACTCCATGGCCTTCCATGTGTCTCTGTAGTGAGTGTCTGAGTAACAAATGCTTCCATCCTCTCGTCGAGGCATCAGCTCTTCACCAGACCTGAGTCATCAAANNATATATATATATAAAACACATTTGAAATTTCTACAAGCTCTACTTCATGGAGCAAAAGCAGGACACCAGAGGGAGACAGGGTCAGTTCAATGAGTGTAAAGCAGTCTCACTGAAATGCCATTGGCCAGTGCATGAGGTAGAGGTCCAGGTAGGAGAGACCCAGGTGGGCTAGACTGGTCCTACATGCTTCTTCAACATCCTGTGGGTCATGTTTGGTGTTCCACAGTTTGGAAGTTACAAATACCTCCTCACGTGGCAGATTCTGAGGTAGAAAGTAATAGATATTGAAAAAAGAAAAAAAAAACACACTTAAATGTATTGAAGTTTTTGTGTTTTTTTTGTCATTTTAGATAAAAACAAAGGGTCTGAAATTGAGGTAGTAGAGATAGTGATACTGAGATTATATGCAGTAGTAAAGATGAAGTATTATGTGTATCATAGCTGCCTTCATTTAAAAAAAAACTTTTAATGCTTTCTGACAATTTAAGAAATTAGACATGTTTTTATAATGTGTTTTGATTCTATTTTGAATCACTTATGGATCATATATTTTAGCCACCACTTTCTAGAAATGCCTCTGCTTCATTTAAAGCTGCTACCTTGAGGAATCAAGCCAGAAACCTTAGGTAGACCAGAGCTGGGTCAGAGTACGGGTCAGACTGTCTCACCTTACCAGGACCGACCCTCAGAGCCAGAGCTTGTCCCACCTCCTCTTCATTACTGTATGCAGCAGCACAGTCGATGTGTCTGTAGCCACAGTCTAAGGCTGCCAGCACTGCCTGCTTCACCTGAGGAAAAGAGAGACACAGATGTTTTATACTTGATAAATAATTATTACTATCAGACAAGTGAACAGCATCACCTGTCCTGTAGCACTCTTCCATGTACCAAGACCAAGCAGGGGCATCTGCTTCCCTGTAGAAAGAGTCACACAGAGGCTCATGCTCCAGCTCTGAGGTCCTGACAGAGGAGAGACAGATGTGTGAGGTGTTCAGATACGAGGACCTTTCCAAATGTTGTCCAGTCATCCTGACTGTGTCCTGATATTCCGTTACATATTAACCCACATCCCACATACAGGTAGTGGTCAACTACACTGCAACACCACAGCTCAATGTTAACACTGCCATTTATAGACAAAAAAAAGGCATAACAGCCAGGTTTATTCAGTATTATTTTCTATGTTTCTAATCAGGTCACTGTGTGAGCTAAAAGTGATAAGCCTAGTTTTACAGCTAGAACAACTGACACAGCTCAACTGCAAGACATTCACCACAGAATGGTAGAAGTGTTGGTGCAGCACAATTCAGAAACATTATCACGGTTCATTGCTGACTACTAATATCCTCACCACAGACATATGTTTTCATTATCATCAGTCCACTGACCTCCTTGATCCGCTGACAAGAGAGGTTGTCTAGTTAACAAATTAGTTGAGGTTTATTTATAAAAAAACAAACAAACAAACTAAACAAAAAACAAAACAAACAAAAAGAAACAACAAAAATATCATACCTTCTTTTTCCAGCCTACTAGGTTCTGAAGCAGGAGCTTGTAGTCAACTTCTGACCCTTTGGACCAAAACAGACTGAGATCAAAGTCTGCCATCACTGAGTTGATCTATAACGCAAACAGATGGGAAACGTTCAAACAAACACTTACTAACCTCCAAAACATCCCCTAAGATTATGTGCCTCTACAAACAATTTTACTTTAGTATAAAAATTATAATGTAAAGTATTGTAGGTGGCCTAAATGATGTTATTTTATATATTTAATTAATATCACACGGTAAGCCAGCCACTAGGGTTCACAAAGCCGTGTTTATAGTGCCGGTCCCAAGCCCGGATAAATGGTGAGGGTTGCGTCAGGAAGGGCATCCGGCGTAAAACCTTTAGCTAAATTAAATATGCAGATCAATAAAACAATTTCCATACCGGATCCGTCGAGGCCCGGGTTAACAACGACCGCCAACAGTGCCATTGACCAACAGGGCACTGATGGAAATTGGGCTACTGTTGATCAAAGACAGAGAAGAAGAGGAGGGCGTTTGGTTAGGAGAAAAAGAGAAAAGAGGAAGAATAGAAGTGTTGGTCTGAAGTTTGGAATGTAGGTACAATGACAGGGAAAAGTACAGAAATAGCTGATGCGATGGAGAGAAGAAGAGTAGATATTTTGTGTGTGCAGGAGACCAGGTGGAAGGGCAGCTGTTTTATCATGGTTCAGATGGGAAGAGAAATGGAGTAGGGGTGATCCTAAAGGAAGAATATGTAAGAAATGTGGTAGAGGTGAAAAGAGAGTCAGACAGGTTGATGTGTGTGAAGGTA